>NC_056736.1:729986596-730010654 GCF_019279795.1 Protopterus annectens | reverse complement strand
GAACCTTGATGAGTGGATGGGAAACAGACAATTCACACCAGGCATCACATCAGCAGCCCCACTAGAAAGGGGCTTAGGGTACTAACTATTAGAACTAGGGCTTGAGAGACTACAAAATGAGGTGGTGAAAGCTGCACAACTTGCCTAGGCTAATATATGCCTTCGTGAAGATAGTCTACTACATACCTATGAACCTATGTGACAGGTACATGTCTACAGATAGTAGATGTGTACTTCATTATACAGTCATGTTGTACAGCAGGCACATGGACCACATACACTGTAATGCGTACAGATACTGGTGGCTGTTATGTGCTCTATACATGATGTGCACCTCATGTATTTTGTGCCATTGGGATGTGTGCTGGGTAGGACAGTGCTGGATGGCTCCCTGTCATGGTCACCCTCTTACACACGTCTGTCCATTCATCTTTGGCTTATTATACTCTGTTCCCTCTACATATAGGTACATAGGTAAGTAATAGGCTATCTGCCTGAAGGCATATATTAGTAGGGCCAGAGTGTGCAGCTATCACCACACATGGGGTTAGTTCCCTAGGCCTCTGTGTAGTAGAGCTGATAAAGTGATCCATGGTGTGACAGTTCAGTTTCACATACACTCATCAAGGCTCCTCTGGAAGAGTGTCAGGGACTCAGCTTAATGTAGGTTGGGAGCCTGTTCCAAAGCAAGGGAAGTCTGTGAGTTAGTAATGTATCACTCCAACATGTTCTATTTATTACTATTAAACCGAAAACTATATAAAGAAGAATTACGATACTCTGATGAAGTTCCACAAAACAATAAACGGACGAAAGCGCTAAGTAACAGTTCGGTCTCCAGGCGTGTTTCCTTCTTTAGTACCAAATTCAAGAAGTTGTATGTTCTGTTTATTGTTGTGATGATGATATCCCTAGAGCATGTGGCACAGTGAGCTTGGGTTTACTTCAGATAATGCATGTACATCAGTTCTGCATTGAACATGGACCTGTGTGTTGGGCAGAGATCGCCTGAGTAGACAGTATGCAACAGAGTACAGATTCAGTTAAATTCAGTCTTGTTGCATGAGGCAAATGTTTGAGACCAGTAATCCTCTTGTTGAGGTACTTTAGTGGTCTTTCCAGCTGCTGAAGGTGCCTAGTCAGATTCATCGCAAGTGTGCAGTGATACTCTCTCATGGGTCTGATGACTGATGAGTAGAGGGAACCTCCTTTGACCTACATGCAAAGACCTTGGCAATGTGTGGGAACACAGCATGATTTTCTAACCACTTTGTGAATGTGTTTCTGGAAGTAGAGATGACATCCACATGTGTCCGTAGATCCCTTATTATTACCTCCATATTTAGGGTGTTGGCACCTATGTGGTATTTGTATGACTGTAGCTCGAGGCCATAATTTTGACACAACATCTGTCTGAGACCCTTTTTAAGGATGTCTCTGTTGTCGATTATGACAACCTTTTTGCAGTCATCCACAAACTTTGCTAAACATAGCCCTCATGTGTTTGACTGTATTTCTGAAAAGTATACACCAGACAGGAGGGGTCCCAGGACTGAGCCAGGGGGGACAGCAGTTGTTACCAGCTTGAACAGGAGACCACAATTCTTACCTTGCGGGATTTTTCTGTGCCCCAGTTGGCAATCCATCAGATGACATATGTGTTTATGCACAGGTTGTTGATTTTGTGGATACGACATGTGTGTGGGATGTTGGAAAAGGGCTTTTCAAGGTCTATGAAAGCCATGTGGAGCTCATTTCATTGATGTATGTCCTGGGTGACTGCCTTGAAAACTGTCTAGCATGTTTAGGAACTATGATCTGCCCCTGACCAAACCAAAATGGGTAGGGTTGGGTGTTTGTAGGCTCCCAATAACTCTGTTTATGAGTTCCATAATGATGGACTTTATGGCCTTTCAGATCAGGTTTATTAGGCTTATAAGACAATAGTTCCCATGGTCTGTTGTGCACCAACACTTGTGGAGTGTGCCAAACGCTGTAACTCATTCAACAGTTTCATATCCTGTACAGAGGGTAAGTCTCAACAGACTGTTCAGGTGCAGGGTCTGTTTGTTTTGGAGTTCACATATGACATAGCCAGGGAAACCAAGTCATCCCATAAATGCCATGTTTTTAGGTTTGGATAGAGTTGTTTAACCATTGTATATGTGATTTCTGGGTTTTCACAATCTCCAGGTATGGTAATGGCCCCTTTTGTCAGTGGGAGGAGGGCAAATATGTATGAACCTGTCTGACAAAATGTTGGCAATGTCAGTCATGTACATGTATTTATTTATACTTTGCACTGACTCAGAACATATATGAGCTTACATTGATATTTATGACATAGTGAAAGAAAGCTTCATGGTTATCTGTGGACTCTTTGGCAATATTTTTGCCAGAACATGGCTTGGATAATGTTAGGAGTGCTCATTGTTTCTTGATGATACTGATCAGAGATTTATTGATCTTGTTTGGATTTTTATTTTCTTTGAACAACTTAAGTACTTGTAGTACATAGTTTGATTATGACAGGGGTTCAATATATTATATGGGTCTATTTTCATATCACTGTGTGCACAAGGCAGGATTGGTGAATAGTAACAAGTGTCTGGAGTAAGAACTGCAACTGCCAGATATGTATGGCCCACTGCTGTAGTCAGACATGGCCTAAATTTGTGAGCATGCCCAGTATGACCTTTCAGTATATTGTTGACTGACATTTGCTTCGTTTATTTAAGTGTGTGAGCATGCCCGTATGACCTTTCAGTATGTTGCTGACTGAAATCTGCTAAATTTGTTTAAGTGTGTGACCATGCCTACTATGGGCATATATACTACATGTGTATGAAAAATCAAGTTGGTTTTTACTTCAGGGCTCACCTTTGTGTTGTACATCGACAGGAAACATGCTGTGCCTGCAGGGCTTCCATGAGTCAATTTGCAAAGATTTATCAACATTTCTACATACAGAGGGGACAGCTATTGTTTGTACATTTCTATACGGGGGGCACACTTGATTGTTACTGTGGGTGTACATAGGATGAGGGGTACACCTGACACCTATACACATTTGCTAGGCCTGCATTGCTATGTCAGGTACTCCATTTCAGTCTGTACTGTTGCCTATCATACTGGCTTGAGGCATACCATGTACTACAAACCTTAGCTTCCAATTACACGCATATTAGTTTGTGACTTCATAGCCTACCCAGCCCACATCACACTGCTTGGCCTGCTGTTATCTGTCTGCATAGGCCTGGTGGGAGGTTACTCATATGCCTCTTCAGAGGGCATGAAACAGCATTTATTTGTGTTTGCGTTTGTCTACAATTGTCCTGCTGGCTGTGACTGTTAGGTATGTGACCGCCACAACTGGTATGTGTGAGTGACTTAAGTTGTGTTTATGCCAGTGAAATGCTGTCATGGCTTAGTGGTTCAGTACTGTGACTATAGTGCACAGTATCCTGAGTTCGAGCCCTATCACTGCTTTTTATTTTCCTGCTGGGCAGACCTGACTGGTTAAGGAACAGTAAAGCAGGTGTGACCGTATTAACCCGACTTTGCCCTACTTTGCCCAATGTTGCCCGATGTTGCGCTGGTTAGAGAGGTGCGCAGCTACGCACAATTTTATTTAAATATGCTCTGTACTGCTAAATGTGCTTAGCAGTGCTTTATATTGCTTAAAATAAGGCACTCGTGCTTCAGGTGGTGCTGCAGGGCTGCCTATGTCGGATGCACATAGTACACTTCCTATACATGGTTGAAAACAGGTAGTGTCAAGTTAGGCATCCCTTTAACTGTATGTGCGAGTCAGAGAGAGATGTCATTTCCAGGGTTCCTACTGAGTCAGTGTATGTGCTATGCGTTGCCTCTTTGCCAAGGCCAGGGCGTACTGGGCATGCCTCCTTCTGCCTACTGGGGCAGGCTCAGGTTGTTCCTCCGAGTCACGCTGTGCCTGTGCAGGCCTTGGCAGTGGTGGGGGGGCTGTTTGGCCCTGTTCCATGATGTTCCTGCTGCAGCTGTTTCCACAGGATCATATTGTGTAGCATGGCACATACGATGACAATTTGGGTACATGTAGTTGGTGAGTACTGCAAGGCTCCAACAGATGTGTCCAGGCACCGGAACCGTGACTTGAGCATCCCAAACACACGCTCAATTATGTTTCTTGTTTGTGCGTGTGTCTCATTATGGGGTTCTTGTTCGGGTGTGTATGCATTTCTGATGGGTGTCATCAACCACGGCTCCAGTGCGTATCCAACATCCCCCACTAGTTGACCATGTGGGAAGTCACCACTGGCAAATCTCTGGTGCAGCTGCATCAGATGCCAGATGTGGGAATCGTGATAGCTTCCAGGGCAGCTAGCACACACATTCATTATTATGCCCTGGGCATTGCTCACGACCTGGCAGTTGATGGAGGGGACGCCCTTGCAGTTCATGTAGACCCTACCCCGCTCACCGGGCGGTGCTTTGATGTGTATGTGCGTGCAGTCTATTGCACCCACTACCTCAGGGTATTATGCTATTTGGTGGAAAAGACGCATATTGCGGGCCAGTGCCTCACGGGAATTGAGGAAATATATGTGGTCACAGACATGTGCTGACATGGCATCCAGGAACTGGTGCAGTACCCTGGATGCTGATGCCTGTGAAATCCCCATCATATCACCAGTTGGTCTCTGGAAGGTACCTGTAGCTAGTATTCTTAGGCCAACACATACCTTGGTATCCACTGGGATGGGTTCCCCTCTGTTGGTTCTGTGTGAGGTGTGGCCAGCACAGCTCAACAATTTGCTGCAGAAGGTGTCTGTCCACCCTATAGTACTCCACTATCTCCAGCTCATGTAGCCCCTGGTAGGTTACCCTGGGTCTGTACACTCTTCTCCGTCTCCTCACTGTGGGTTGCTCAGCAGCATTCACAACATCACCACCCTCAGCACCTTGCACATGTTGGCTTATGATAGCAAGAGCAGCCCCTAACATTTTGTCTGACTTAAGCTTTTTAAGCTTTCCCTCTTTGTATACTGCAGTGTTGCAGAGTTCTTGGGAAAAAACAGGGGAGAATGCTGTTTGCAGAGTTTAAAGTGCTGGGCTGGGCTAGTCTGCTGCCTGTGTAATTGGCTAATTCTGATATGTTTCACCTGGCAGCTCTGCTAGTTATCCTTGGTTAACTTCCTACTACTTTTCCTTCCTTTTCCCTTCTGCCCAGGGCAGCGCCGCGCAAACACGCACACATGCGCGCACACGCTGTGTGCATGTTTGCAAGAAATTTCAGATATTTTCACAGTGTGCACCTTTGGTTTCTGGTTTTCAAATAGGACAACTGTAAACACGCCTCTTGCAATCCTGAGCAACTCAGGGCAAACACAAGACACTGTGCTCCAATTAGCTTACAGTCTTTCTGACATACCCCCTCATGATGTCACCTATATTCTACTCTACTACTCACCTACTCCTACACTTATACTCTTGGGACAAGGCTCACATGCTGGGGAAAATTGGGATTCACTATCCTTATCCTCATTTGCATGGGATTGCCTACTAATGCATGGTTACATCTCTCACACTGAGCTTCCCCCCTTAGCAGCCAGTACTCAGTGGCCATGTTGTCTTCAGCCCACCATTCACCTACATGGCAGGATAAGCTTTTTAGTGGAAATGGCTATTTTTAGCTATTTTTAAATTATTTTCTTGTTTTTAAAGCGCTGCACGTTCGCGCGGTGCTGCACTATTTTTAAACATCGGAGGTTGGGAAAAAAGGTTAGATTTTAATAATTTTAAACATTTATAAATGCCAATGGCCTTATATTTGGCCATTGACATGCTTCCTCAACTGTATGCATCCTTTATTTGGAGCTGTTATAGCTCCGTTTAGCTATTTGCAGAACGGTACTCTGTTACCAATGGAGTACATTTCTGCAGATAACACTAATCTTCCACGGACAGGTTAATGTTTCCTGAATTGCAAATTTACCTCATTTGCATAGTTTTCAGCAGCAAATGAGGTTATTTGCATACCATGACTCTGTCCGTTCAAGAGTAGCTTTAGCAGCTCTCGTGCACTCCCCTGCCGGCTGTTCCTGGATTGTACGGCAGACATATTGCCTGTTTGACATCTTACTCTACTCTACAACTCCATGCAAGCTTTCATAAATCCAGCCCACGGTCTTAATCTCACAGAATAGAAAGTACAGAGTTTGATTCTGACCTCTGGATATTGACTAGGCTTGGAGTAGTCTGTAGACAAATAGCCTGTTATTTACATATGGACCTATGTTAAACATATTAATTAAGTAACAAGATGTATTATCGGGATGCATGGAGGAATTAATTTTGGTCTTGGCTAGCACTTCATAGGAGAATTTGTGCAGGGGGCATCCCATCTGTCTCCTCCTGGACAGCCTGGCCAAAAGAGATTCAAGGTTTCTTCCCAGTTGGAACACCTTGAGTCTTTCGATACCTCCCCGGAACATCCCACCAAGGAGGTCCCTTGTAAGCATACATGCAAAAGGAGGCAGGTGGATTCCTCTCCAGAATCCCTCACTGATGACACTTATTTGGAGGAAGGGGAATGTTTCCCCACCTGAGAATGTCTCATTCGGAGACATTCTGAAAATCCTGTGCCAGAAAGGTGGGTGATATGACCAAAACCCTAACCCAGATGAGTCAGTGTTCCTGGAAGTCTTTGGGTCAGGCCTGTCTACATCTTGAGTATCCCCCTGCAGTTCCTGTTATTGATCTCATCTCCCACAGGGCATGGAAAGACCCAGACAAAGTGGAACCCATTCCCAAACACCCAGACAAGATTTTTAGTGCAAGTTCAGATAGGCCTTTTTGGACCAAGGGCTTCCTTGTCGATGCCATGGTGCTTGCAGCAGCCACCAAAAAGGAGTTAGCTCAGGAAAGCTACTCTGTTCACCCTCCAAACAGAGAGTCTTGGGCGGTGGACAGATTCAGGAAGTGGGTGTATGCTTCAGCTACTTGCGCTTTGTTGGCGCTGAACTGTTTAGCACGTGACCAGACTTCAGAGAGACATAGTTAAGGAGCTCTCTAGTTCTGCCCCAGGGTCCATGACTGCCTAGAAACAAAAGTTTTTTTCTTCTAGAATGGCCACCCTTCTTTCCACAGTGAATACATCCCCAAGGTTCATCTCACATGTGGCAGAGGGTACCTCATGGGCATCCAGTTCAGGCATTGCCATAAGGCACCATGCCTGGATGAGACTCTGTTATTCTATGGAACACTTTAAGGTGTATTTTACTAATGCTCCATTTGACGGATCATCTGTTAGAGACGCCCTCTCCCAGAGTTAGAAGGACAGGAAGACCTTGTCTGCCATCAGAATTCATTTTGCCATTCCTCAACAGTCCTTTTCCAGGAAATAGCGGGGCAGCATGAAGTTGTGAATCCAAAGATCTCAAGGTCCTTTCCAGGAATCTCTGGGAGATTTTTTTCTCCAGAGGCAAAGGTGGAAATGGTACTAATGGCAGATGCCACCATCATGGCAGAGGGGGTCCGATGAACCAAGGGTCTTCTCAGACAGGCCTAATCAGCGATCCTGAAGGATTGCCCAACTATTGTACTCAAGGCAGTCTGGGACATCTCCCTCTACACCCAACAGCCTAAGAAGCCATCACAAATTACCATTGGGTGTTGAACATAATGTTCAGAGGCTATGTCATTCCCTTTTTTCTAAAATCGCTGTCCAACCAGATCCCTCCCTGACATTCCATCCAGTCAGAGGGAGGCTATCGTATTAGAAATCTCAAAGTTGCTCGCAAAAAGATTCATCCATACTGTCCCCCAAGACCAGTTTGGATTAGCCATCTATTCCAAATTTTGTAGTGCCCACAAAATGGGGGGACCTCAGACCTATTTTGCATCTGACAAACCTGAACAATCCCATTGCCAGTTCAAAATTCCGAATGGTCATAATTCAGTCCATTCTGCCTTTCCTGCAGAAGAATGACTGGATGTGCTCGGTAGACCTTCAGGATGCATGCTGTCTCATCAAAATGAACAGGTGCTCCAGAAGGTTTCTCCACTTCTGGCTGTAAGCCAGTCATTACCAGTTCAACATACTCCCCTTTGGTCTCACCACAGCCCTTTTGGTGTTCACCAAAGGTATGGCAGTAGTTGCAGCTCACCTGAGACTGTTAGGATTCCACGTTTCCTATCTGGATGATTGGCTCCTCACTGCTCCCACTAGCCATCGACTCCTCCAAGCCAGGGATTACCTTCTTCAGCTATCCTCAACCTTGGGCATCTCCACCAACCTGAGGAAATCTCATCTACACCCAGTACAGGTAATAGACTTCATTGGAGCCTGTCTGGACAAGACAGATTGTTTAGCTCTTCTTTCTCCAGACTGGATCTCTACCCTCAGGCTTCATGACAAACTGATTCCAGACATCCTTACACCTCCAGCGTATATTGTTCTCAGGGCATTGAGCTCCATGGCTGCCACCATAACTCTTGTTCCTATGGCTCATCTTCACATGAGAATTCTTCAGTGTACTCTAGCAGTCCAATGGTTCTCAAGTATGCAAGTAACCTCTTCTCTGATGACTACAGTTGCAGGTGCTGGAACAGGATTGTACCTTTATCTTTCCTCCCCAATGGCCATGGTGACTACAGACACCTCCCAGCTCGGGTTAGGGGGGCATTTTCTGAGTCAGATGGTCTAAGACACCTGGAGATGAGTGCAATGCTCCTAGCGTTGCAACCCCTTCACACCTCACTTCCTTCAGGCTGCATTGCAATTCAGACAGACAACATGGCGGTTGTTTCACACATTAACAAGCAGAGAGGAACCAAGTCTTATCCCTTGCGTTGAGAAGCCATGAGGTTGTGGCAATTGTCGATCTCCTCCATCCGCTTTCTAGTGGCAATTCACATTCCAGGTAAGTCAAACATTCTTATGGACAGGCTCAGCAGAACCATTCTGATACCACAGGAGTGGTCTCTGAATCCATCAGTGGCAGACATGAACTTCCAAAAATGGGGCCAACCTTGCTGCAATTTATTCACATCTCTTTCCAACACCAAGTTCAGCGAGTTCTTTGCCCTGATTCCTCCTCAGGGACAGTCATCGAGAGATGCTGTAGTCCATGCTTGGCCCCCTGGTCTGCTTTATGCATACCCCCTGTCCCTCTCATTCCCAAGTTTCTTCAGACATCTCAAAAGTTACAGAGCAAAGTTATCCTCATTGCTCTCTTTTGGCCTTGACAAGTATGGCTTCCCTTCCTCTGGTCTCACCTAGTGTGTCTGTCTTGGACTCTGGATCCCACTCCGGACCTCCTACATCATCCCTCAGGATACCCTCACCCAGATCTACTCAACTTGAAACTGACCGCTTGGTTGCTGCAGTTCCATTGGTGGCTTAGAAATCCCAGGCTGTCTTCCCCAGTTAGGAAGATTTTAGTAGCATCAAATAAACCTTCCACTAGGAAAGTATATAACAGTAAGTGGAGGATATTTTCTGTTTGGACTCATGAAAACCAGCCGAATCCCATTACAGCTCCAATTTCTGCTGTGTTAGACTTCTTATCATGCATTTTTGATAATGGAGCCAGCTTTTCCACTGTCACGGTACAACTGGTGCCAGTCTCAAATTTTCAAGTGGGGGAGAATTCTTTACCATTAGTCTCTTCTAAGCTGTGCAAGACTGTCTTTAAAGGCACCTTTCTTCTTCACCCTCCCATTAAGGATCCCACCTGTCCTTGGGACCTTACCTTGGTCTTACAAGCACTGATTGCACCTCCTTTCAAGCCAACTGCTAAGGTTGATTTGAAGTTTTTGTCTTGGAAGACTGCTTTCTTAGTATCCATCACTTCAGCTAAAAGAGTATCTGAACTTCAAGCATTGTCTATCAAACCACTTTACTTGGTCTTTCACAAAACTAGGATGACATTGCACACCAATCCTTCCTTCCATCCCAAGGTTGCTTCTGAAGCTAATATTAACCAGGTAGTTAATCATCCAGTGTTCTTTCCTAATTTGCAAAATAAAGGAGAGTACAAACTCCATATGCTGGATGTGCATAGACAGTTATGTTTTTGTTTGGATAGAACCAAACACTTCAGAAAGTCTAACCAGCTTTTTGTTTCTTATTCCAAGACAAGATTTTGGAAACCAGTTTCCAAAGTTTCTGTAGCAAATTAAGTTACAAGCTGTATTTCTCTGATGTATTCTAACAAAGGGATTCCCTTATCAGAAATTGTCAAAGCTCATTCCACTAGACCATTATCCACCTCTGCTACCTTCTGGTCCATTGATATTTGTTCTGCAGCTACCTGGTCTAACTCATATACCTTCATATTTCACTACAAAGTGGACATTATTTCCAGGAACAGGGCCTCACTTGGTTCTGCTGTGCTCCGGAATATCCTTCCATAAGGACCTCTCAAGATCTATGCAGCTGGGGGCTCTGTCCCATAGGTTGAAGGGCAAATGAAAACAACATCTTCTGATAAAGAAGTTGGGTACTTACCATAACGTTCCATCTGAGTTGCTGTTCTTTCATTTGGTCTTCAAGCTTCCCTCCCTCCTTCCTCCTTGCACATTTTTTCCTTTATGGAGACCTGGTGGATGTTGCTTTTTGGTTACCTCTGTGTCCATGCTGAAGTATCCTTGTTGTTTCCTTTTAGGAATACATGATTTCTCATTTGTATCGTTAGATATATATACATATATATATATATATATATATATATATATATATATATATATATATATATGTAGTTGCATTTGTATTACACATTTATTTGGTGGGCAGCAAACTCGATCTGAGGAGTGAAGGGGAGCAGGATATTATGGGTAGAGGAGGAGGAGCTCAGATTTTTCAGATCCTAAAGCTGTAGTATTCATACAAATTGGATCCAGTATCAGATTCAAACCCATAGGATGAAGACCAAATGAAAGAAAAGCAATTCGGATGGAACATTATGTTAAGTACAGAGCTTGTTTTTTATTTAAATAACTATTGAAACCAGTTATCTTTTCTTTGCATCAAGGCATCATTCAGAAGAAGGAAGGGTTTCATTCAGGACCAGTATCTTGCCTATAATTGTAGCATGCATAGAAAGTTCTAAAATGTCCCTCTGCATGTTCTTCAGGGTTTTACATCTGAAGTTGTTCACTCAAGTACTTAACACTACCATGCCATAATCATATTAATCATGTTTGTCAGGAGTTAGGGTCCTTAGTGTCTTTGTAATATCAAAATTCTTGGTGCCTGAAAAACAAACTTTTCTTGTCCAGCTTTGAGAGTGAGTATGCCCAACAAAAGAGTCACCTATCACATTTCTATTGCTGCTCTGGTTCAGAATTGTAAAGTTGGACACCCGGATTCATGAAGCTCGGCGCAAGTCCGGCGTAAGGCTTGCGCCGGCCGTGCAGCGTAGATGTGGAGTAGACGCGCCATATGCATATTAATGAAGGCACGCAGCTGCCACAGCCACGTGCATAGGAAACGTGCGCGAGTGCAAGGGGTGTATCGAAGTTGTGCAGGGATGCGTGTCAATGTCAGCTTTCGAGGAGCAACCTAAACTGCTGAATATTATATTCCGCCAGCAATAGTAATCGTACCTGTCAGTGTCTGCGGAGACTGAAACGTATGTAAAGCAGAGTCCCTGCGAACAGAAGATGAAGAGTCAAACACAAATGCATGGTAGGGAATAACGGGTCCCTACCCATGAACAAATAACAGGAAAACCGTGTGCCTGTAGTCCAACATAGTGTTGATAGCTATACCATGTGGAAGTGAAACGTATCAGATGTTAGCGTGCCGCCAGTAGGTACGTCCAGTCCAACGGAGAGGGTCACCAGCTAACCCATAATTTGAGGGAGGGAACATAGCTGTGCAGATGTGTCCATAACAAAATACACGAGAAGAAATGTAGATATAGGTAGCGA
The DNA here is from genome assembly GCF_019279795.1 of Protopterus annectens. NCBI lineage: Eukaryota > Metazoa > Chordata > Ceratodontiformes > Protopteridae > Protopterus > Protopterus annectens. The sequence goes on along the minus strand of NC_056736.1, from coordinate 729,998,735 downwards.
CGGTATGTCTTAATCATATCCCACAAGCCATGTAATAGTCGCATACAAAAGGTATGTCCGTATTTCACATACCAAAAGTGATAGGAAATAGCATACGCATGTAAACGAAACAGAAGGAGCATATAAACGAGCCATAACAACACGGACACATGTAGGCCGAAAGGAACAGTATGATCCGTACCGTCGACCAAGATTACCACATGCCCCGCTTTGCGAGCGACAGTCCCTCTGTGGGCAGATGCGTCCTGACACAAACATGTAAAACTGGCAAATGTCCAGAGAATATAGGACATAATTCCTCCGTAGACGTCATGCAATAGTTGTATTAAACATATTTCACTGGACGTATAATACAATAAGATACCGAAATGCCACAAGAATAAGCTTAGATATAGGCAAGAATTGTAAGTTCTATCTGCCGAACTGACCTTGGGTATGTGTCGTCCTGTAAAATATGCTGTGTTCACCGCAACTGACACAGTAGGGTTGCCACCCTTACAAATGGCCAAAGTGGGACATGTTTGGTACAGACATCAGACTGTACAGGCCGACACATACCCACGGCCAGTACAAAGGACTGAACATAACTGTTTTGCCTACAGAAAAGCGTATTCCTGTAGCATTTTACTTGATTATTCTGTTTCTCATAACAGTCAGGTATTTCAGATACAGAATTAACTGTGTAATGCAACTATCACATAAAATATAAAAAATATGTGTGTCCTAAAATCTCAGGACATTTGCCATGTTGACAATTACATGTCAGGACACAACTGCCCAAAGAGGGACTGCCCCTCGCAAAGTGGGACAGGTGGTAACCCTATGTCACACTGTAGCCAATTGAAAAGGTGGAAACACAACCGTTGACTGTGGGCAGGCAATGTCCACAACGGTCGGACATGTGTAAGGAATAGCTTGGACATAGGAAAAGGTGCCATCCTACCAATGAGTAGAACAGGCTGGCAAAATCCGGAAGTCAGCTGTATAATCCAAACGTGTATGTGACACAGTCGAATGGGTAGTACCCGGATACACCAACCAAGTAATGAAAGTGAAGTAAGGGCGTGTACCTATGTGCGTGAGGTATAGTATATGGAAAGCAAACATGGCAGGGTAGTCCACACAACTATAAAGGTACCCGACACATGTAGGGTAGTCAATGTGTAACTCTGGCCGTGTCATGGCCCAACAACCAAAGTAGTGATCTATGGGGTGTGAGTAATTCGCGTGTGAGGGGTGTTTAATGGCAAATTCCTCAAAGGCGATACATGTGTCGTATGCAGAAAAGGTGAACCGGAGGTGTATGAGGGGGCAGCGGGTGAAGTGGAAAGAAACACAACCTCGTAGAAATAGCTGCAAGACAAGCAGACAGGCCATAGTGTAGAACACAATCTCACAAACATATGAATATGGAAATATGCGAGACAAATGTATAGATACGGCACCGTCACATACCCACAGATAGGTCCTGATGGAACTGGCCATAACTAACGCAAGACATCTGGATGCATATTAGCCTACCCAGCATACCCTCCACAACACACAACCTGCCACCATACCAGAACATCCACCAAATCCAGCCGTACTTGGTCCACTGGTTTGTTGCAGAAACAGCTACACACAGTGACCCCTATGCATATGTAGTAGGTATTGTCACCCTAGGCAGTGTCAGGATTGCAAACCATGTATCCTCTGCAGGTAAAACTCCCTGCATGTTTTCGTGCATCCACAAAAATCTTCGTTATCTAACTTGTTTTAGTTTTGACCAATTTTTGGGATATCCCTCACGGGATGACCAACTTGTGTAAATAGTAGAATGGGTATGATGACATGAAGTCCAATCCAGTAGATATCGGGACACAAGTCAGAACGTGCAGTGGAGGTCCATGACACTGTCCAGCCCTAAGTGGGCATGCATAACCTACCACCCAGGATAAAATACCTTCCCGTGACGCACATGTCCAGACACGAGTGGGAGGGAGAATATAATGCATACATTTGCAAAGTGAAAATGGCATGAGGGCGAGGAAGACACTACGTAAACAGGTCAACCCTGATCAAGTGTGAGGGACACTGACTGTGTGCAGTCGTGACTGACCATACCTGTCAACCTGTGTGAGCAAGATATCTGGGCAGAGCCGTGAATATAAGTGAGACAAAGGTCCAAAATCAGGGACAATCTGTAAACATATCTCTTAGAAACATAGAATTTGATAGAATAACAGTTTGCACATTGGCATTAATGTCTGGAGTATGAAGTCTGAAACCCAACTGTCTGTCAGCACGTTCCGTCTGCAGTCTTTAATGCTGAGCTACTGCTGTGCCAGAACACAACAGCGTATTACAGAGGTCTGTGCCATACCACTCAACTGTCTGGATATTCGCAGAATGACTAGGGTCAGCACCTGTCCCACTTTGCGAGTAACACTCCCTCTGTAGGCAGTTGTGTCCTGTGAAAAAAATCAACACATAGCAAATGTCCCGAGAGTTTATTTCCTAATTTACTTTAATAGTCGCATAAAACGGTTATTTTATATATGAATCCTCAATATGTTATGTGAAGTAGCATAAGCAATTCAAATGTTACTAGAATAAGCTATTATATGTACAAAAAAGGTTAAAGTTCAGTACTATGCATGGCTGTAGGTATGATTTGTCCTGAAAAATCTGACATATCTACAGAACATGTCCACTTTGGGCAGTCGAAAAGTGACCACAGGTTTACCCCATAGTGTTGGTGTGTGCCTCCGACAATCTGCACCAGTGTGGTAAATAGCTGGGGATTGATGTCACTAAATAATGAGAAATATACTGAGTATAGGACTCCACAACCTGCACAACAGTCATGGTAATGTAAAACCTAGCATTCTATCAACGTTCTAAGCTTGTAAGAGCAATTGTTAAAATATGTCCCTAATTGTACCCCCATCATGTAGGTTTTGCGCAGGTTCAGTGCTCTAAGAGGTTGAGAGGTATGTTCTGTACATATTTACAGGAACAGCCCTCACACTTGTGTAATGTACAACTGCATACCTGTAGTCACTTCATGTCCAAAAATAATAATCCCCATATGACTGTATACAGGTAATAGTCAAATGTGAATGGGAACACCCCTCATCGTGGAGTATGGACTATAACAACCCCACCCATAATATGTAATGCCAACAGAATAAGCTGCTGACAGGTGTCCAAACACCTGTGTCTATAAACACAGGTAAAACTTCAAAATAGGGAGATAATCCCTGTCCATATGCTTCGTCTGACATTTGACCTCGGCCAGGGAAGTTCCGTTCACCAGGTGGACAAGCCTAAACCCAGATCATTACACGAACACCCTGACAATCAAAGACCTGTATGTGGCTGGACTATATGCCTTGGTGTTCTGCATATCCTCGGAGTGATTAACAATGCAGCCGGAGTCCACAGCAGTAGGCAATAGGGAATGTGTAATATGTAGTACTGCCTTTTTCCCAGCAGGAGAATGGATGCCTGTGTCGTAGGTGAAGCGTTGAGGTGTATGTTGCTGTAGCTAAGTACTATGGGTATGCATATCAATGAGGGAGAACACCAATAGAATAGTGGTCCCGGTATCCGGCCAACGTGAATGAAGTCCCGGTTGACCTACGACCACTGCACATATAACCTGAAAGTGTAATGAAAGCGTTAGTGCAGTACACACATTTAAGTATGTAAAGGTGAACGTGTGTTTCGTAGTAGTCCATAAACTGGAATACAGATATGTAACTATTACGGTCAGAATTATGAAAGTTCACGGAAGCACAATTATCTATGAAACACATGTAACCCACAATAAGGATATGCAAGTGCGCCTGTGCGTGTGTAATCCACTCACAGAATAGAAAATGAATGGTGTTTTCCCCATGTTCTATGTACATGGCTCATACCTGTTAAACCCGTAAAGTACAAAACCGGACAAAGCCATGACAACAACTGGTATAAATAGGGACAATCCCCAGATATTGCCCTAACAAACATAGAAAGTGGATAGTATAACAGGTGTGTCACTAGCATGGATTCTCTGAAGGGTATGACGTCGTAACCTGAATTGTTTGTCATTATTTACCAACGTCAGTCTTTAATGATATGCCACTAACGTGCCAGATAGACACAAGGTTATGAAAAACGGACCAAAGATAGGAGGCAAACAGCTGTACATGCAGCGGAAATCTGTACAGTTGAAAGGTATGATATGGAGATATATATACACATATATCCACAGACATAATCCAAAGCAAATTACGAGATGAGGAATGTACAGACATATGTATATATGTACATATATAAAGCTATACACACACGATACATGAATAGATATATACACAACAAACATATGTCCCTGTACATATAACACATGTATATAAATATGTCACTGTATAGCTAATATGGATAGACAGACAGACATGCATGAAAGGAGAATACACCGATGGTTTCCAAAACATTGCACGGAAAGTACCGGTGTGACAGGGCCTGCAAGTTCTACACGTTAAACATGAATATAGGTGTCCTTTGGAGGACCCCAAAAAATGATCCTGTACGAAGTGCCAACCGTCATTGATGCAAAAGAAGTCACACCTGCAACTATGATATAGGTGTACATGCAACAGTAGCAGGTGCAAGGGTAATAACACATGGGTCGATTGAATGTATGACGTACGAGCTGATATCCGCAGAGTGGGGAGTGCTCAGAAGTGTCCTCACACTTTATTATCGCTCACATTAAACATGTTTAATGGGTACTGTGGAGGTGTGTCAGGTATGGGAATCATGGGTATGCAGAACTGGGCCAAGGTGTTGGTTGGCACAGATCTATTAGATACGCCCCATGGGAGTGATCGATATACCTATGTGGGTATAGCACACACCTACATTCTCCAAAACGGTGCAACCCATCTACTGGATATTGTGTAAACCATTGTGGAAAGACGTAGGGACCTATATCAGTGTCATGTAGGCAATTATCATGGAAGGACACGCGTACGACCAAGATGGTAACCATACCTGCCAGAATGTCAGAATAAGACAGCTGGACTAAGGCATAGTACACGACAGACAAATAGGGACTATATTAACTATACCTCAGACAAAGCCAGACTGTTGATAGAATAATTGCGTAGTCAGGAATACGAATGTTATGAGAGTAATCATGAAATAGAAATGTCAGTCATGATTACCTAACCGCACATTCCGTCATGGCTTGCCAGCAATCTACCAGAAAGGCACATTATCATGACAAATGTAACAGAATCATAGGTCAAACCCCAGGGCATATACCCATAATGTGTACAGGTGAGAGGTATAAAGGTAACCCGTCCTAATGAAATGTACAGAACTAGTGATACTAGGTGGACAGGTGAGAAGAAAGACGTCAGGACAAATGACAAAACATGTACAAGTCATAAGCATGTATGTTCACAAATGTGAATTACAATGTATGGCCTGTGAAAGTCAATGTGCAAGGTTAATAGACTCAAACGACATGTGTCCCTCAGGGTGACATGCAGTGTCACCGATACAGTGTCCAGTCCCCCATACTCGTACGTGAGCTCTGCCACTGACAGAAAGCACAAATACGGCGTACACATAAGGTACATGATGGAATAATTAGTGTGGATAAGCACCTGTTGGCCTGTGTTAGGAATATAACCCAGTGGGTGGGTGTGTCCCACAATAGGAATGTAATGGTAACTGGCCTGTGATGGCGCCGTGTATTGTGTGTATTGCCGTAAGGAAATAGATGTCCAGCATCAGAAACATACCTCGCAACTGTACGAATGTGAAGATGTATGCCTCATATGTGTGATGTGTTCCTCTCACAATCTGTACCTTTCAGCCAAATACCTGAGAACTGACATCATTACATAATGATAAACATATGTGTTTAAGACCCCAAATCCCTCAGAAAGGTCATACTAATGCAAAACCTATAATACTGTCAACTATCTATGTTTGTAAGAGCAATATGTAGAATCTTCCCCTATCTGTCCCCCCATCATGTTAGGCTTTGTACAGATGTTTTGCACTAGGAGGTTGATAGGTATGATCTGAAACAGATTCATGTCTGAGGAAACAGCATTATTGACTGCAAGATAACTCAGAAGATATGAAAAGCGCTGCAGTATGATTTTCATCCGCAGGTATGTGCTGACATGTCAAATGACACAGCAGTCTACAGGAAGTACATATAGGGTGTCACCTTTACCAATGATGACAGTGGGACATACCCACAGCCATGCATACACCACAAATAGACATAGCACACAGCAAAGCCTAGGCCATGATACATAAAGCCTCCGGTGTATGGATTGAGTGAGAGTACAGCAAGTAAAGATGACTGCCAGGCTATTCAGCAAACACCTGCAGGGGCGTGCAAGACCGCCCGTAACACGAACATTGCACGGACAATGTTGGGATTTGCAACATACCCCATTTGTATGTGTAAGCTATGCAAATGATGTAATGATAGGGTTGCCACCTTTCCAAATGCCCAAAGTGGGACATTTCTGCTACAAACATCAGATTTCGCAGGGCAAAACAGGACAGAACTTCAGTTTTTTGCCTGAATAAAAGTCTATTCTTGTAGCATTTTAGTTCCTTATTCTGTTTCTTATAACATTAGGTGTTTCAGATACAGAATAACTGTTTTATGCAACTATGAAATAAAATATAGAAAATAATTTTGTCCTAAAATCTCAGGACATTTGCCATTTATTCACATTTTTGCAGGACACAACTGCCCAAAGAGGGACTGTCCCTCGCAAAGTGTGACAGGAGGTAACCCTACGTAATTACACGATACATGAAACAGTAAGCTGTTCGTGCAAGAGCAGCGTTATGTGCAGAAATGTACCCGGATGTTATGCGACTAATGTTTTGCACATTGCTAAACGGAGCAATGACAGCTGCAAATACAGTATGAATACAGTCGAAGAAGCATGCCAATGTCCAAGTCCAAGGCCAGTGGCGGCTTTGTCCATTGGATATCAATGAACCAGTAGTTGTCCTCCCCGATCCCTGGTGTGGAAGCGTAGCGCAGTGCCACGAGAACGGGCTGAGCTTCAAAACAAGACATATGGATAATATACATACAAAATGTAGGTTTAGTTAGATGTTAGTACGCCATGCAGATGAATGGCAAGCTGGAGACAACATGGCTACTGCGTACTGGTGCTTATATGTGGAAGCGCTCTGTCAGAGATGTAACAAAGCATTTGTAGGCAGTGTGAGGCAAGTGAGGCTGAGGATAGTGAATCACAACATGTCATGCCATATGGGCCAAGCCTCTACCATGTAGTGTAGGTTAAGGGGACTATCAGAGTAGAAGATAGGTGACAACATGAGTGTGTATGTACAAAACACTGTAACCTCACCGGAGCAGTGTCACATGTGTGCTGTCAGTACTCTGTGGCAGAGACGTGTCATGAGCTATCCTAGGGAACGTCAGGAGACTGACGGCGTACTCCATGGATACCACCGATGTGACCTACAAACCTGCCCACAGTGTGTCTGCGCCCATGAGCGCCAGTAAGCCCGAGTAAGTATGTGTGCGCGCGTGTTAGCCTGTGTGCGTGTGTGGAAGAACGAGTAAGCTAGTGTACGAATGTTGAAGCCCGTGTAATGTCATGTATGCATTTGTAAACATGTATACAAGTGTACTACACACATCACACACGTACTGCACACACAGACACACATGCTGCCAATACTACATACATCAGTGAAATGGCACATGGATGGAGACTACATCATCAGAAGTAACAGTGCTGTAAACTATGCTACAGTCATGGTCATAGCTGCAATGCATCATGCCTGTTGAAGTACACCTGGAAGTAACACACTGTGTGTTAACAGCATGCTAACATCAATACAGTGGAATAAAGCCACCGTGTGCAGCAGCACCAGGTTAGTCAGATCCTGCATCAATGTTACACATCACAGGTGGTGGCACAGGTGACATCATATGCACAGGGTGTGGTGTTAACATGTCCAGAGCTGTCATAGAGCCATCCAATGTACACGTAGGTGTATGTGTGTGAGGGACAGCGGTTATTGCATGGCCCAATGGTGGTGCAATGGGTGTGTGTATGTGATACCCGTAGCTGTTTGAGGTAAGTGTGTGTGTCTGCATATACACAAGTACAGCATGTGTCAGCCATATACAGGAGGTTGTGGAACAGTCACAGACCGTACCTGCCAGGCTGTAGAGATCCCCATTACTGGCCATGGACACCCCTCCATGCATCCAACACAACTCAGTCCTGCACCTGTCAATGTCTACACATACAGTCCTGGGATCTGTACCACAACCTGTGGATAAACATGCATCTGTAATGTTAACCTGAGGTGCATAGAATTGACAGTTACTGCAGATGGATATGAGGCATACTCACACTCCAATGTAATAACCACTGCTGACTGTTGCCGAGATCTGCATACAACCACTCAAAGGTGCTGCACTAACATTGTTTCTAATGCCCGTGTAATACCCAGCAACACAATAACCGGTCTCTACACATGTATAACCCACGATCACTACAGCACACAGTATGTGCACTATCACAGAGCTATAGCAGAGGCACATACATCCATGGTGCTCACGTACAGACAATGCAGCAGAGTCAAGAGTGATAATCCAAACATACATATCTATATACAATATACATTATATATATATTTATATATATATATATATATATATATATATATATATAGCCATATACATACATACATATATATATATATATATATATATATATATATATATATATATATGTAGATAGATACATACACACACACACTTGGCAGGGTTGGGAGCAGAACATAAACGTAAGCACTGTACCACACGACAGCATCACGCAGTTACAAAACGCGCTACCGTGATCAGTGGATCACATGATTCACACAGGCACACGTCTAGCCTGCAGACAGCAGCATCAAAGGCAAAGACGCTGCACGGATGGTATGGAGAGTGAATACTGTAAAAGCAATGTACTGTTGTCATGCAGCTGGAAACACACACACACACACACACACTTGGCAGGGCTGGGAGTCGAACATACACCTAACTACCCTAACACACTACAGCATGACGCATTTACAGAATGCACTACTGAGATTACTAAGCACAGCAGTCCCAGAGGCAGTCATCTAGGTGTGTGTCATCCGCAAAGGCAAAGATATTGGTAGCAAACTGCTGTGGTGTGCAGCATCTAAAAGCAAGACTGCGTCCCCAGGCGGACGGGAGCATGCACGCAAACACACACTTGGCAGGGCGTAGAACATACACCTAACTATCACACTACAGCATGACGCATTTACAGAATGTGCTACCGAGATTGCTAAGCACAGCAGTCCCAGAGGCAGTCATCTAGGTGCGTGTCATCATCCGCAAAGGCAAAGACATCGGTAGCAAACTGCTGTGGTGTGCGGCATCTAAAAGCAAGACTGCGTCCCCACGTGGACGGGAGCATGCGCACAAACACACACACACACTTGGCAAGGCTGGGAGTCGAACATACACCTAACTACCCTAACACACTACAGCATGACTCATTTACAGAACGCGCTACCAAGATTACTAAGCACAGCACTGCCAGAGGCAGTCATCTAGGTGCCTGTCATCATCCGCAAAGGCAAAGACATCGGTAGCAAACGGCTGTGGTGTGCGGCGTCTAAAAGCAAGACTGCGTCCCCAGGTGGACAGGAGCATGCGCGCAAACACACACACACACACACACACACACACACACTTGGCAGGGCTGGGAGTCGAACATACACCTAACTACCCTAACACACTACAGCATGACGCATTTACAGAACGTGCTACCGAGATTACTAAGCACAGCAGTCCCAGAGGAAGTCATTTAGGTGCGTGTCATCATCCGCAAAGGCAAAGACATCGGTAGCAAACTGCTGTGGTGTGCGGCGTCTAAAAGCAAGACTGCGTCCCCACGTGGATGGGAGCATGCACGCAAACACACACACACACACTTGGCAGGGCTGGGAATCGAACATACACCTAACTACCCTAACACACTACAGCATGACGCATTTACAGGATGCGCTACTGAGATTACTAAGCACAGCAGTCCCAGAGGCAGTCATCTAGGTGCGTGTCATCATCCGCAAAGGCAAAGACATCGGTAGCAAACTGCTGTGGTGTGTGCCGTCTAAAAGCAAGACTGCATCCCCAGGCGGACAGGAGCATGTGCACAAACACACACACACACACTTGGCAGGGCTGGGAGTCGAACATACACCTAACTACCCTAACACACTACAGCATGACGCATTTACAGAATGTGCTACCGATATTACTGAACACAGCACTCCCAGAGGCTTACTTCTAGGTGGGTGACATCATCCGCAAAGACGCCGATAGGGAATGTATGTGGTGTGAGGCATCTAAAGGCATTACTGTGTCCCCAGGCAGCTGCAAACACACACACACACACACACTTGACAGGGCTGGGAGTCGAACATACACCTACCTACCTTATCACACTACAGCATGACGCATTTACAGAACGCGCTACCAAGATTACTGAGCACAGCACTCCCAGTGGCATACTTCTAGGTGGGTGACATCATCCACAAAGGCAAATACGCCGATAGGGAATGTATGTGGTGTGAGGCATCTAAAAGCATTACTGTGTCCCCAGGCAGCTGCAAACACACACACACACACACACACACACACACACACACACACACACACACACACACACACACACACTTGACAGGGCTGGTAGTCGAACATACACCTAACTACCTTATCACACTACAGCATTACGCATTTACAGAACGCGCTACCGAGATTACTGAGCATAGCACTCCCAGAGACATACTTCTAGGTGGGTGACATCATCCGCAAAGGCAAGGACGCCGATAGGGAATGTATAGAGAGTGAGCAGTCTGAAAGCATATTACTGTCCCAAGGTAGACATAGACAAACACACGGCAGTGGTGTGATCAGGGCAACCAAATATCTATGGAGCACTACAACAACAGTACATAGATACGGGACGCGCCACAGACAGTACACCCTTCAAGACAGCAACCAGTGTGTTCAATGTAGGCATCCATCGTGACATTGGAAATGGACATCTGTTGCCTGGATGACCACCAGCACTATACAGGATGTCAATGACCATGGCCACACACTTAGTATCATATGTCTGTTTGGAATGTACTGTGTGTCCATCTACACAATGGCGTTCTGGGCATGCTCACACACTTAGCAGTTGCAAAGGGCCGTATTGCATGCACACGGATTCTAATCACGGAAGGGCGCAGTTTGGAATGTACTGTGTGTCTAGCTACACAACGGCTTACTGGGCATGCTCACACACTTAGCAGTTGCAAAGGGCCGTCTTGCATGCACACGGATTCTAAACACAGAAGGGCACAGTATGGTATTACTGTCCCCACGTACATGAAGGCCACTCACATGTATTGACCAGTACACACTCAGGAGCTATCACAGTTGTCTCAGGTGTAGATCACAGAGGTACACACCACAATCTATAATGTAGCCGTCACACATCACCATGTCATTGGACCAGCAATACACCGCCATAAATTAACACAACACCGTGTGACTCATGACCAGTGGACTGTACATAGGTCTACAGCAACTGTGCAGACTACACGTGTACTGACAGGGTTCCATCATGTGTTATGCATTGCAATGATACCACTGTACATAACCAGGTTGACTCTACACATACCAGGGGCCCTGGGTCTTACACAGCTGTGACAGATGACTGTCGCTGTACACCAATGAACACACATGTTTGGCTATGTCATACATGTAATTGCAGTGGATATGTGCATGGACCAAACACACACCACATATGTACATAGCATAGCTTTTTCTGTCCTCTGTGCAGACAGGTGGCTACAGCAATCATATGCACACAAATGGAAGGTGGGTCCATGGCTGTTGATTGCTAACAGTACATGAGGTAGCAATGTTGACCGAGGACACATTTCCTCTGTACTAGTTACCCATGACACCCATCTTATCATACAACAGTCCATGTGTTATGTATGTCAACACACATTTCCACCAATTGCAATACATACAAACATGGCTACATGACAGGCTTGTAGGACCAAC
>NC_056736.1:729925343-729986096 GCF_019279795.1 Protopterus annectens | reverse complement strand
AATGTGTTTAAAATTCAAAGCAAGTGATTCCTTGAATTTCTTTAAATATTTGATACAGCAATCCAGCAAATGTTTCTTCAATGTTTTTTGATATGAGCTGCAATAATGCAGCAATATCATTCCTATGCATCAGAATGTAACTTGTCTTCTACAGTAACATCTTTTTTATCTGGATTTACCATTAACACTAGTGTGCCACATAATACATATTAGGATATTTGCTATTAACCATCTTTACAAATAACTTGCATCAACACACTAACATCTACTGTGTGACAAACCAGTGATGTCTCAACCTTTTCATACACTGTATACTCTATCTCACAGCAGATTTTTGGCCCAGGCAGTCACTCCTTAGAGTGATGCCTCCCACTAGATGAAGATAAAAAAAAAAGTTTTCACACCTTTGTTCCTTGCTATAGTTTCTAAAACACAGTCTCACTAAAAGCAAACAAACATATTCATTTAAATAGCCAAGATATGAACTTTGGCTATTTAAATTACTTTCATTACCACACTTGTGCCTGACCAGTAACTCTTCAGCAGTGCTGATCGTGTCCCTTAACAGCTTTGTACCTGGGGCAACTGCCTTCTTCACCTTACCCCACCTACAGCTCTGCTCAAATCTACAGCTAAGATATACAAATATCACTCAACAAACTTCTTCACTGGTTCAGTAAAGAAATCTGATCCTAAATGAGAAAAAAAAAACAACAACCTAATCCTCTTCAGGCAGGATAACATGTGCAAATGGCTCCATTTCAAAAGAAGGATCATGAGACCCTAAACTTGTTCAGCCTTGGAACTACCTTAGAATCACAATGCAGTGACCAGTGCATAGTATACAATCAAAAATATAAATCAGAAACGAGAAGCCCTACCCAGCCTATGCCACAGTTTATTCACCACGTGAAGAAAAAAGACTGTAGAAACACTGCTACTTCTAAAACTATATTATGGGTCTAGTGTCATAGGGAATCTAACAAAATCATTATCTAAAGGATTAACAACATACAATAAAGTAAAGTTCACAGCTATGAAACTTTTCCACTTCCATACTGCAGTATACTGAATGATCTTTAATATCTGACATATGAATATAAAACACCTACAACTTAGTTTTAAAATATTTACCTACCCACATCCAGATTTTGGGTCAGTGCTATCAAGGTGTGTACCAAGGTGTTTGCCAAGGTCCTCACATTAGCTACTAACAGCAATGGAGATATGAAAACAAAAACAAATTTGGTAATATTGTCCCAAAATCTACTTGCCAACTTCGTATTAACTTCATATTAATGCCTATAAATCACAATTATACGACCCTAATTAATACACAACATTGAGCACCTTCTGTTTGTTTGTGTCATTCAGCTTTTCCCTGTTAGGGGTCGCAACAGCAGAACTCCGGTCCGCTAATGATTGGCAGTAGATTTTTACGTACTGGCTTGCCGGGCCTAATGCACAACCTTCAATGAAGGAACGCCCATTCATGCATGTCGCCACACAGAAGACGCTCTAACTGAGAATCAAACGGGCAATGTCTAACTGTGAGGCGACAATGCTACCGCAGCACCACCACCGCGAGCACCTTCTGTAATTTCACATAAATGTAAACAATGTATTCATTGCCATAAGTGTTTTAGGCCAATCTATTATGCACCAACACTGTGTGCTTATATGTAGTTCAATTCTCTGTTTTGTTTTAGCAAACACATTTTAGGATGTCTATTCCTTCAGTGCTGAATGAAGGCTCTTCCTACTTTTTTATTTCATTACTTATGTTATATTTGTAACATTGCCTGATGGTTTCCTCTCATTTGTATCTCCCTAAGAGCACAAAAGACTTCTTTCAGACTATCCTCTATAATTTTTACACTCCCTTGGAATAGTAAAATTGAACACAAATCAGGCCACTATCTTCCTACACTGCCCTACACCCTCCTCAGTGCCCTTAGAATCAGCAATATTCTAGATCACATAAGTGCCTTTATCTCCCAGCACAACCCAGACATTCTAGTATTATATTAGTCATATTATATGACTATAGTCATACAATCATATTACATTAATATAGTTATATGTCATATTAGTTGTTCTTCTTTTGGCTTTTCCCGGTTAGGGGTCGCCACAGCAGAACTCCGGTCCGCTAATAATTGGCAGTAGATTTTTTTACGGGTGCTGAGGTGCCAGTTCAATGCCCAATCTTCAACGAAAGCATGCCCATTCTACGCATGTCTTTCGAATGCCACTCGACCACAGGGAGGACATGCAGACTCTACACAGAAGGCGTTCCAGCCGAGAATCGAACGGGGGAACCTCTTGCTGTGAGGCAACAATGCTACCGCTGCACCACCGTGGCTTAGTATTTGTATCAATTTCATTCAAATCATATGAGTTTTATGCATATTGAGCCTGTGTCCTTTAACAATTATGTAATGACAGCTGCTGGTGTTTTCGTCTGTATAACACTATTTTAAAATAGTAAATTCCATTAATATTTCTGAAGTGATGGTTTTATACTGTACTTAGAGTAGGGCTGTGTTATGATAAATTCTGCTATACAGCTCTATAGAGATTCACTGTATTACTTTGATTCTTTATCGGTATATCTCCTGCTAACCTATTTTGAGGTTACATTCTTAAACACTATTACTTTCTCTACTTTTATACATTCCCCATTTTCTCTTCAGTGTCGTCCTTCCACCATTTCTTTTTATAATAAGTATTGACTTTATTGCCTCAATATAATATGATAGTAGAGTTTCTCTCTTTTTCAGTTTTTTTTTCCTTTCAGAGCCTGTGGTCACTACATCTGACTCTAATACTGCAGCAGCTCTGCCACAAGGCCCAACTCCCAAATGGTTTCACTGAGAATTTTGCATCTGTACAATGTAAATCAAATTTAACATGAAGAACCTTGATGTGTATTAATTTCATCAAGTCAAATATGTGCCTATTAATTTCATCAAGTCAAATATGTGCCTGCCCTGTGCTGGAAAATGGCTGTAACATCCTCATATTGTTCTCTTGACCAATAGATTACACTGTATAGGCCAGTTACTTATCTCCCAAGCTGCCAGGTTTCTGCATCCAGGGCATGAAAGAAAACCTGTTCTGCTTTGTGCCTCTTTGTTAATTGCTTTGCACTGGCTATAAACTGATTACTTTCTGTTATAATTTGACCTGAGAGGGTGAAACCTCACTATACTCAGCTTCTCGATACTTGGCTTCACTTAACTCCATATCCCTAATTTCCACCCCCCCCCTTCTCTGCTATTATACTTCTCACATACACATTAAACTTATGACTCTTACTCCTTAAAATTCCCCAAGCAACCTTACTACTCTCATATAAGCACTCCTGTTTCATTTACTTTATTCCTAATTTCCATTTAATCCTTTAGCACAATTCCCAACTACCTTTATCCCTTCCATACTGCTTTGCACTATATTCATTCATAGTCACTCCTCTCCCTAACAGCACCTATCTGTTCCACATTGTATCTTCTACTTTTCCCAAGTAAACCCTCACTTCTTCCCATTTTTAACTATATCCTCATACTCTAGCCTTTTAAACCCCTGTATTCCTTACATTCCAGAATACCAGAACAAACTAACTCTCTACCTTCATAGAAAATAGTTCTTTCTTACAGCTTTCAGACTCCACCACCACTAAATATCCTACTGTCATGCAGATTATTCTTTCCTTCTTGATTCCTACTTCCCCACAACTTGTCATCAATCAGATACAAACCCTTTTCCTAATCATACAACTTCTCAGCTTATCTTCTATTCTTCTCCTACTGGGCCATCTTTCATCCTACCATGATTGTATAATTGCTCTCAACATCTCACCAACTTTGTGCCATCAACCTATTCATATCTTCTCCCTACACTCTCCAGATATCACAATTAACCTATTTAATGACACCCCTCACCTTTACTTGAAATATGGACTAAGTCCATTTCAACTCAAACAAAAACAAAATTAAGTGGAAAAATGCCCTGCAGAAAAAAAATGTATGAATGATTCCTCACTATATTAAAATACTTCTAGCAGGAGACTTTCATCCTAATCCTGGTCCCGTATATTACAACATCAAGACAATTCTCTTCCACATACTACTGTAAATGGTAATCTAACTCTTATTGTCATAAATGTTAGAAGCATAAAAAATGAAACTGCTGAACAACATGTCTGGGTTACTCAACATAAGCAAAAAAGTGAAGTAAAAGGAAACAACAGCCTTCCACACAGTACTCCAACCAGTAAAAAGTACACAAGAGGGCTACTTGAAGAACCACTTAAAACGACTGGCTAACGTAACCTTTCTTAACAGCACCACAAGAAAACATTAACACTCCAAATACAGATACGTTTTCATCTACCAAGTAGACTTCATCAGATAAATGTCCTTTAGTTAACCATCCAGTTTTAAATAAATCGTAAGTTTGGATCATCCAATAAAATGACACAGCCAATTAGCAAAGATAAAAACTTTCCCATCCAAACCCTTAATACAACCTTAAAAAATATTAAAAGCATTCAAAATACATTTAATCAATACTTTCCACTAACTTATCTAAGCAATAAAAAAGTTAAAAATAAAAAATAATAAAATCGTTTAACTTATTTTCACATATTCCTCAACAGTGAACAAATTTCCATATCCAGTGGTTAAATTCAGAATTGCAATAAAGTGGTGTAAAAAAGTATTTACAAGGAACACACTAACCCTCCATCCACTTATGCATTGCATACAAAATACTTTTTAAAATGTTTTATACAATCCTATGGACAGAAAAAATAAAGTATTTAAAATTCAACATAAAAATTAGCAATTTAAAAACTGGAAAATGTGTGTGTGTGTGTAATATGTAAATTCTCTTGTTATAATTTAGCAGCTCTCAATTTGAGTAGAGGGGTAATAGATATGTTCTCATTTAGACCATGGGGTCTACCAGCATCCAGGGTCACCCTCAACATAAGCCTGATATTCTCACTGTAACTGAAGCTTGGTTTAAACCCAGCATAAACAACTCTGAAATTATGCTTCACGGATATATCACCCATAATGACTATATAAAGAGGAAAGGTGGTGGTGTTGCTTTAATATTTCCCAAATACCATATTTCCCCTTACAACAAACCAATACCAAAATTCAATTCAGCAGAGCTCCTTCTTACTTTCCTGAAAATAAACAATCATAAAAAAATATATATTACTGTCCCTTGCATCCCTCATGGCAACAATACAGCCACAATGGAAGATATTCTACATTGGATATACATAACAATTCCAGAAATACTACTAGGAGATGTGAATGTGAGTTTGTTAGACATAAATTCTAACTACCCTACATCTAGTATGATCTTATATGGTTTCACATAACTAATTAATAGCCCCGCACATTACAATAAGACATCAAACTCCCTGTTAGACTGGAACCTAGTATCAGACCCTAGCAAATGCACACCAGAGGTAAAAGGTTAGAATCTGTTAGTGACCAACTCTTATTTTATAGATAGTACAGCATTTATATCCAAGAATTCCCAACATCTAATCCTAACCCTGCCCAAGAGTCATGTTCACCAAATCCACTTTCATCTTCAAACCAGTGAGCACATCCTTAATAAAATTACTGTTAAACTCAAACCATACTCTACTTCACCTAATGACCTTCCAAGCATATACCTTAAAAAAGTAGCCAAGATCATTGCCTATTCTGTCTCAATCCTTCTAAATAGGTCAGTCCAAGAATTCCATATTGCTTATCTCTGGAAAAAGTCACACATTCCTCCACAATTGAGGAAATTCGACAGACATTACTAACTTTAGACCTATAACAACCCTACCCCACCCCCAAAATAGTTGAAAAATGTATTCAAAAACAATTGCTAAACTATCTTCTGCAGGAAAAAACACCATCATCCACACAACATGACTCCCATCTTTCCTATAGTACTAACATTATACTTCTAACATATATAGATACTGTTACTAAAGCTAGAGACAATGGCAAACTAGTGTCCTCCTTATTTCTAGACTAGTCAAAAGACTTCAACACAGTTGGTCACAGTAAACTTCTACTTCAAATATCCTGATTAGGTCTCTCTCACACTGCCCACCCATCTACACTTCAAAAGTTACATATCTTTTAAGTATCAGTCAGTAAAATGGGCATTCATCCTTCTCCCCATACCTCCCAATCACCACTGGTGTACCCCAGGGCTCTATCCTTGGTCCTAGCCTCTTTAACATTCTCACCAACACCCTCCACACATCCACACAACAGGTCTCATTAAAACAATACACAGATGATTCCATACTCATTTGCACATCTGACAACATAGCACACCTCTAAAAAATTACTCAAGAAGATTTAGTGGTCATTGAAACATGGCATTGTAACTCACAACATAAACAGAATGAAAAGTCCTCTCTCATAATACAACCATTGAAGTCACTTCTCATAGCAAATTACTAGGGATAATAATGGATCATAATCTTAAATTCATAAGAAAAACTCATCAATTTTGTGTTAAATCAATTACTAAACAGCACGTTTACATATATATATTATTGGTAAGGAAGGAAAAGAACTAAGATATTTAGGAATAAAAAGTCTATCAGAATGTGAGTAAGATTATCAATAATAATTTTGAAAAAATAATTGAAGAAGTGATACTACTTAAATAATGGAATTTATTTTTACTTTTGAGAATAGATTAGTACTTATTAAAGGATTATAAAGGATTATATTACCCAAATTTTATATATATATATATATATATATATATATATATATATATATATATATCATTCAATAGCTTTAATATCTAACAAAAAAACTTTTAATGAATAATGAAAATGCAAAAAAAATGTTAACTTCATTCTCATAGTATCCTAAAAAGCCAAGAATTGCTTATAAAAATCATATAAGATAATGAGATTATAGTGGTATTAGATTTCTAGATGCAGAATCTTATTATCTTGCTGCAGCTTTTAACTCTAGTATAGGTTGAGTCTACCCAGTGTACAATAGTCAATAGAAAACCGTCCAGGAGCAGATTATACTAAATTCATATAGGTTTATCAAATTTACAAATTAGAAATATATAACAATCTTTTCATCTAGCTAATAACATTTTCCTTAGAAGGAAATTCATTTCAATCTTTAGACTCTGTATATATGCAATCAATTTTAAAAGAGTTAAGAAATATGTTTTTAAGCTCCATTGTGTGTGTGTCTTTCGGCTTTTTCCCGGTTAGGGGTCGCCACATTAATATCAAAAATTGAAGTTTTGTGCTTTTCCATTGCACACATCTCTAGATTTAAGGATGCTCAGAACAATGTTAAAATGAATTTACTTAAAATGAATGGATTAGTATTGTGGTCTGGTTGCTTTGAAAAAGGAAAAGCTAAGTATTCAGAGTATTTAATGAAAGAGTATCAGTTGGCTTAATCTGCTAACCAGTTAATATTATCCATCAGTATGAAATTAAATGAATTTGTAGATAATATGGCTGAAGAAGAAGAGAACACTACTCCCCCATTATATGAATATATGAATGTTATTATTGAAGGTAGATTGACCTACACAGGAAGCCTGTCCAAGTTATATAAGTTAATTATAAATAATAATAATTTTGATGCTAAATTCTGGAACTTTTTAGATAGCAGTGGATTGAGTGACTCATTAGATGGCAAGCAGTTAGTCAAATTTCTTTAAGTTACTGGAAAGTTTTTATTTGGAAATGTATACATAGAATGTTTGTACTCCCTATCAAATCTCTAGGTTTAGTAAAATGATATCTTCAGTCTGTTGGAGATCTAGTAAAGATTTAAATGCTGACTGGACAGACATGCTTATGGATTGTGAAAAACTAAATGTATATTGTGAGGAGATAATTATGTGTTTAAGGGGTTATTTTCTGATAATCGTTCTTTAACTAGATCAATAATATTAATGCATGTTCTGCTTTCTAAATCTGTAAAAGCCAAAGAGCAAAAAATGTTCTGGACTCTCTTGACAGTTACTAAAAAAGTTATTACAAAAAATGTAAATTAAACTCAGTTCCTACATTCAAAGAATTTTTAAATTTAACAGCAATACTATGTAAAAAGTACAGTTTTGTACCTACCATAAATGTAGATGTCCGAACTGGATAGCATCTGCAGTCATAACAACTGGGTTGTCCTGTCGTCAGGCAGCCCTTCAGTCAGCCGGATTCCAAAGTCCGGGTCCGGCTTCGGCTGATGTCGCACTTCACCCGACGTCATCTCTGTTGGTCTTCGGGTATAAAGGCATCAGCCGACGCCATTTTCCTCAGTGTTTCTTGCCCCAGATGCCAGTAGCCCTCTTGGAGGCTAAAATTTGGATAGATGCCAATGTTTTCAAAAGATAGAGGTAAACACAAAAATAAGCATGTATGTACATATATACAAACAAATACACCATAAAGACTCCCCCACCAGCTAGCTATTAGGAGGGTAAAATATCCTAGGAGTACCACAGAGGCGAAGGAGGGCGGGTAATCCTGACTGCAGATGCTATCCAGTTCGGACATCTACATTTATGGTAGGTACAAAACTGTACTATGTCCTTCATGGATGCATCTGCAGTCATAACAACTGGGTAGAATACCATAGCCAACTAGGGAGGAGGATAAAACTAGATTATGGTGTGTTTAGGATCCCTTGCAGTACAGCAGTGGCAAACCCTGCTCGGGATCTGGAATATAGAGGTAAGTTATAATGCTTGGCAAATGTATGCACGGAGGTCCAAGTAGCCGCCTCAATAATGTCTTTGGTTGCCACTCCTCGTAAGAAGGCTGTGGTAGTGGCTGTTGCCCTTGTAGAATGAGGTCTTATGTTCTGTGGAATTGGTTTTCCATGGAAGGAGTAACAGAATCGTATGCAATTTCCTATCCATTTGGAGATTGTCTGTTTGGAAATAGCTTTTCCTTCCCTTCCTGTTGCATAGGCTACAAAAGTTGGTCAGTCTTTCTGCTATTTTTGTTCTGTCCAAGTAGTAGCGTAGCTGTCTATGTACATCCAAGATATGCAGTATTCTTTCCCCTCTGTTTTGTGGGTTGGGAAAGAAGGTAGGTAGGTGGATTGCCTGGTTTAAAGACACTCTGGATACCACCTTAGGCATAAATGTAGGATTAGTCCTCATGGACACTCTATCTTGGTGGAAGATTAGGAAGGGTTGCACTGCCATTAAGGCCTGTAGCTCTGAAACCCTCCTTGCTGAAGTAATTGCCAGTAGGAAAGCAGTTTTCCATGACAGGTGTTGTAGGTCTGCTGTTGCTGCTGGTTCAAAAGGTGATAGTGTTAACTTTTCTAGCACAAAGTTTAAGTCCCAAGCTGGCAAAGGTGGTTTCCTTGGAGGTTTTACATTCTTGATTCCTCTGAGGAACTGCCTGAGCAAAGGGTGCGAAAAAACAGGTGGATCAAAGCTGTATTCTGCTGAAATAGCTGATGCATGTATCTTGATGGAGGAGTAGGACAAGCCTGAATGAAGAAGTTCGGCCAGATACTCTAGAATGTTAGGCATATCTATGTTTGACACATCTTTTCCTCTTTCAGTACTCCAAATGACAAACCTTTTCCATTTTCCAGCATAGTTCCTTCTTGTTGAAGGTCTGCGTGCTTCAAGAATAATGTCTTTAACTCTTTGGGAAAGTTCTGGGTTAGCTGTTGCTATGTGATGTTCCATGCAGTCAGTTGCAATGTTTTTAGGTTTGGATGTATGATGCTGTAGTTGTTCTGAGTTAGCATCAAAGGCATCAGGAGTATTGGCCACATATTGTTCTGAGACATGCTCCTCAGCAGTGGGTACCAGTGTTGTCTTGGCCAGTTTGGAGCTATCAGGATTATCCTCGGACGTTCTTCCTTGATTTTTAGTAATACTTTGTGTATCAAGGGAAGAGGTGGGAATGCATATGCTGTCAGGCCTTTCCAGCTGAAGGAGAGCAAATCCACTTTCCATGCCAGTGGGTGTAATGTCCTTGTGCAGAATATTTTGAGCTGGTGATTGAGAGGTGATGCAAATAGATCTATCTGAGGCATTCCCCATTTGTTTGAGATGGTCTTGAAAATGTCCGGGTGCAGTTTCCATTCGTGGGCATCCGATGTGGTTCTGCTTAATATGTCTGCTAGAATATTTTCTTTCCCGGTACAAAAATTGCCTGTAACTGGATGTTGTAGCTGAGTGCCAGGTTCCACAGCTCCAAAGTCATTCTGCATAGGGGATATGAATGAGTGCCTCCCTGCTTGTTGATGTACCACATGACTGTGGTGTTGTCTGTCCTTATCATCAACTGGCCCTCTTTGAGAAATGGTCTGAACCTTTGGATTGCCAGTTTTACTGCCAGCATTTCTTTTAGGTTGATGTGCAGGTGAAGTTGATCCTGTGTCCACAATCCTTGCACGCATTTGTCCAGCATGTGGGCCCCCCATCCTAGGTCTGAAGCGTCTGTTGTGATGGTCTGGCTTGCTTGACATCTGCGAAAGGGTAGGCCTGGGTTTGTCTGGCATGCCCGAGCCCACCATAGGAACTCCTGTTTTAAGCCTGGGATTAGTGGGATTTCTGTTTCTAGGCTGTGACTGTGTTGGGACCATAAATTCTTTAGGTACCACTGTAGTTTTCTCATATGTAGTCTGGCAAGTGGGACCAGGATTATGCATGATGCCATGAAGCCCAAGGCCTGCAGTACTTTTCTTGCTGTTAACTTGTTCAGCTTTGTTAGTGCCAAGAAGTAAAGAGGGAGTTCTTTTGTTTTCTGCAGTTAGGAATGCCATTTGTTTTACTGTGTCCAATTCCGCCCAAGAATGTCCTTGTTTGGGATGGTATCAGCCTTGACTTTTGTAGATTGACTGTGTATCCCAGTGCTTGTAGCAAGTAAATGACCCTTTGTAAATCTGTTGTCAGCTTGCTTTTGTTGTCCCCTTGTAGTAGGCAGTCGTCCAGGTATGGGTAAATTTGTATTCCCTGTAGTCTGCAATGTGCAATTACTGATGCCAGGCATTTTGTGAATACTCTGGGCGCAGTAGATAAGCCAAAGGCAATGCTGAGAATTGATAGTGCTCTGATCCTGCAAGAAATCTGAGGTATCTTCTGCAGATTGGTCGAATGGGGACGTGCAGGTATGCCTCCTTGAGATCTAGAGTTACCTGCCAACACTCCTTGCCCAGCATGGGAAGAAGTTGCTGTAGGGTCAGCATTTTGAATTTTGGGACAATGATGTATGTATTTAAGGCGGACAGATCGAGAATTGGTCTCCAACTTTTTTCCTTTCTTGGAACTAGGAATAGTCTTGAGTAGAACCCCTTTCCTTGCTCTGCAGTTGGCACTTTTTCCACAGCTCTCATGTTTGCTAACTGCATTATCTGTTGTAGAGCCTCTGTTTTATGATTTGGAGGTAGATTTGGCATTCCTCTTTTGATTGGTAAAGTGTGGAAGTGGAACCGGTATCCTTGATCTATGGTTTGTAAAATCCACTTGTCTTTTGTTATATAGTGCCAGTTTTTTGAAAATAAGGTTCAGAAAAGTCCTAAGTCTTTTTCTGGAGTCTGAAAAATCCTGTTGCTGCCATTGGAACTGCTCTCGCATGGCATGTAAGGTTTCCCCAAAGGAAAATTCTTCTGGTGGGGAAGCAGCTGGAATGGATTCTTCAGCATCAGAGTCTTCAAAATTAGAGAAAGGAGCCTCTGGCTGGTCAGTTATGTCTGATTCATCGGCTGAATCATCAGATGACACTGGCTCAGGGGGCTCTGCCCTAGGTCTCTTCTCTGGGGGCTGAGAGGCCCTGTCTGGGTGAGATTGAGATCCTCTGATTAATGAAATTAAATCTTCTGCCAGAGTAAGCATTTGAGAACTAGAGGAGGGCCTGGTTGAAGGGGTTTAACAGGCACTGTTTTAGTAGTCTTGGCTGCTTTAGCCCTGGCGAAGGCCTTAATGGACATGGCTGCTGGAGGCCTAGCAGCACCACGTGCTGGGGTAGAGACATCCAAGGGAATGGTGTCTGATAAGTCAGTGGCAACCACCGTAGTGGGTATAATTTCTGAGGCCGATTCAAGAATGGTAGCAGGGCCTCAGTTGTAGAGATAGATTCAGCTGTACTTTGATCAGTTTTCTCGGTTTCGCCGAAACCGAGACACTCATGTTTGCTTAACCATGGTTTCAGCGAAACCACGGACCGCGAGTGTCGGTCTTTATCTTTGCATTTTTGGCAGATTGGGAAGTCGGAGGATCCGGCGGCATAATGTACGCAAAATCAGAACCAAAACTGTTCAGCAAACTCCGACCGACGCCTAAGCGTTCGTCGGTTGAAAGAAGCACAGGCGAACAGGCTGCTACGCGTGGGCTGGGCCTAAACAAGGCAGACAATAAGAGTGGAAATCTTTATGAGGTATTTGTTTCCCACAGGTTAAACAATTATTAACTTTTTCTGACATCGGCTGAGGCAAGAAAGAGTCCCCAACGGGGTACTTAGCTTTAGAAGTCTTCGAAGTAATCTCTGGATCCGACCGACCGGCACTTGCGAACAGCTTCTGCTTCGGGCGCCACGCGGCAAGAAAGACTGAGGAAAATGGCGTCGGCTGATGCCTTTATACCCGAAGACCAACAGAGATGACGTCGGGTGAAGTGCGACATCAGCCGAAGCCGGACCCGGACTTTGGAATCCGGCCGACTGAAGGGCTGCCTGACGACAGGACAACCCAGTTGTTATGACTGCAGATGCATCCATGAAGGACATCTGCAAAATAAGTTATCAGAATAAGATCTATAAATCATATTAAAACTTTTAGTTGGTGGGATAACCTTGAAATGTTGCTGTTGAAATACCAAGACTCTTAATGTGTTAATGATATAAGATTATCTTGATTTGCGCTTATTTCACACTATCGAAAGATGAAAATAGGGAACACTATTTCATCGAACCTAAAATATCTAAACCACATAATATCGAACATTCAGAACAGTGAATTTTTTTCTGAAGGAAAAAATTCGCTATTCCAAAACACTAACACACAACACAAGCTTACCTAAAAAACATCAATCCACACACATACACTTATAATTCTACAACTAACCCTACACTGAACTGTACATACACTACTATCTATCCACTTACCTTAACACAAACCCTAACCCTAAGGTCCATCACTATCGCACACTCACCTAACCCGTGCCCTAACTCTAACTCACTTAACCTGCCCCTAACCCTAATTCACCTAACCTGTGCCCTAACCCTAACTCACCTAATCCGTGCCCTAACCCTAACTCACCTAACTTGCATCCTAACCCTAGCAACCACCCAATCGCACACTTACCTGAACCCGACCCGTACCTTTCCACCACAACGCTGAAAATAGTGAAGCCACAGAACCGGCCAACCAAATTCTTTCCCTAGGAAAGAATTCAGTGTTCTGCAGCTTTGCTATTTTTAGCGTTTGCTCAAAACAGGTCGATATTAAAACATTCGAAGTTTTAAAACTTCAATGTTCTGATATAGACCAGATGATTGAATGTATTCCTGTATTGTATAACAATATGCAATGTTAAATTTCTTCCTTTATCTGTATATATTGTAGATGGGTCTACTTTGTTTCATTGAATCTCATTTCACTGAATTTCATTTCACCTTGACCACTTCGCTGAAAACTCAAATTACTAAAAACTCATTTCACCAAACTGCATTTAGTATATATGCACTGTGTAGAGTACTGTAAGGCAAGTAAAAGGTATATTCCGTTTTCGCCACTGTAGTGTGATCCTGGAGTTAGTATATATAGTTAGGGGGGTGTGGGGTCACAGTTTGAGTACATATTGTTTTCTGGAAAGAGTTAGTCACTGGTGTTGTAACTATGCATGTCTATTGTGTAAAATGTATTGTTTTGAAGTTTTTGATAAAATACAATATAATGCCCCCCCACACCCCCAATGTGTAATTTCTTACATTCCCTCAAATACTTTTGGAAATAATTTAATCTTCTTACAGGAAGAAAAAACTTCATAATACCTTATCTACAAACACCATTCTATGTGGCAAAACAAAACTTTGTCCAGATTTCCTTAAATTCCTTAAATTCCTTAAATTCCTTAAAGAATTTAACAATCTCCAATCAGTAAACTCCAAATTCCTCACAAATCATGAATCTCCCACTGCACCACTATTCATCCACCTCTTCCACTTCAAATGCATACATACCAAAGAAGTCACTAGTCGACTTGAACATATTCCCACTGACACCCTTCCTGGATGATCATGTATCACTGCAGAGATCATTTACGTCTTCCTCTCACCCACATATATAATCTATGCCTCACACATAACATCATGCCACAAATTTGGTAAAACAGCATTAATTAAACCCTTCCCAAAGGAAACTGATTCAAAAGATAACTTTCATTTCCTTCCAATATCCATCCTCCCAACTCTGGGAAAACTTCTGGAAAAAAATAATCTACACAAAACTCTTCTTATCTCCATTAATAATATCTGCTTGCCCCAGACAGCACTGATTCTGACCAGGACAAAGAACTATAACAGTAAACCTTCAACAATTCATGTAAGTAAGGCCAGGTGCATGGCAAAAAGACCAATTAATATATACCAACACAGCAGCCAGCACTCCTCAAACTATGATGAATAGATAGTTAATAAATTGCACAATTCCTTTCTAAATAAACATAACTTTATTCTGCCATAACAGCATACTGGTTTTGGCTTAATTAGCCTTCATCAGTGCTTCATTACTAACAAACAATGTTACAAGACTTACATACATACCCCTTGCCAATGATTGGTCTCTTTCAAATTCTCATTAAGTCCAGGAGAGAACAAGGCTCCCAGCCTGATAATCCAACCTTTCTCTTTATTATTTAATATAGTGTGTGAGCCTCCTTTGTTATTGCTGTTTAATACAATCTTGTCAATAATAACAAAATGAAACATTGTAGTTTTGTGCTGTAAAGTATGTTTATATAATGCATAAGATCCTCTGGCAAATCTAATGTTACGAAGATGTTCAGAAATCCTGAGTTTCAATGAACGTTAAGTTTGTCCAACATAGAATGTTGAACAGCTGCATGTGGCCAAATATATAACCCAGTCTGCATCAAAATTTCAAAAAAAAATTAATTTGATACACCTTTGATGTATTAAAAGATGAAAAGCATATAGCCTTAGAAACATATTTACAAAAACTGCAATGACCACAAAGATGGCAACCTTTCACTACTGCACCCCTTAAAGTCAACTGTCCCAAAGATTATTTAACTAAGTCATCTTTCTTATACTGATTAAAAAATTCACCCAAGCTCTTGCACTTTCTAAAAGAAAAAACAAACATTTGCCAAGTAATATGTTTTTTAAATGATCATCCATCAGTAGAATGTACCAGTACTTTTGAACCAGAGCCATGAATAAACTATTATGTCCAATCAACTATTTTTTTTGGTTGGTATTGTAATAATTGCTCCCTACCAACTTTCTTTATTGAATCACAGACATTATGTATATCAGATTGCTTAAATCCCCCGTCACAAAACTTCCTTACCTTGTCCTGCATTTCAGTATTGTATACTGATTCAGAAAAACATATTCTTTTAAATCTCATAAACTGAGATTTTGGTATATTTCTTATAACATGTGGGGAGATATGACAACTCAAAGTCCCATCTTCCTCCACAGTAGCTAGGACATCTAGGAATGTAATCTGTCTTGGGTCATGATGTATACTGAATTGGATACCCCATTTATTATCATAAACTCAAGAAATATGTGACATCAGGCCTCCAGACCAACCAACAATTATCCAAATAACATCTTCAGATGTCCATAGATTCTAAATAAATATTGTAGGACTCATCATTAATGATCTGTTCTTCAGTAAAACCCATAAAGAGGCCAGCATAAAGGGGCCCAAATGACACACCCATAGCTGTACCCCTACGTTGTAAATAACATTCCTTTCTGAAATAAAACAGATTTTTTGTTAAAACATGTTCAGCTGAACATAAGAATGTGCTAAAACCCGAGCTATATATTAAGGCCCTATTCAGCCAATATTCTAAGGCCAACAAGCCCACCCATTGAGGAATGTTGGTATACAGAGCTTTCACATCCAATGTGCACAGTACAGTAACCAACTTTGATCTAATTGCGTATGTTCAATAATGTTCAAAAATTCAGTAGTATCTTGAATCCAAGATTGTACCCATTTTCAACAAAGGTTTTAAATAATACATAAGGAATTCAGATAATGGTTATGTCAAAGACCCCTTACCAGAAACAATGGGCCTACCAAGTAGACAATTTGGACTCTTGTGAATCTTAGGTAAAAAATACAGATATTTTCTCATAGGCTCCTCTAATGTCAACTGACAAATTATTTCCCTGAAGCTAATACCCTCCTCTACTGCTAACTTCACAAAACTGTCAATTTCCATCTTAAATGTTGAAGTGAATCCATGTACATTCTTTGATAATATCAATGGTCTGATAACTGTTTTTGGGCTTCTGCATAGTACATGACCCAGTCCCATAAAACGAAAGTACCCTATTTATCCACCGTATTAATAACAATTTGTTTGTTAGAAGCTAAATTTTTCAGAGCCTACCATTCCACCTTAGTTAAGTCATTTTTCCTAATAATAGCATGAGCATGATACATATAATGCAGTTCCCTCAACAACTGTTGCTACAACCTGGCTACAAATTTGTTAACAGGGGGTACAAAAGTGGAGGGCTTGAACCTGAACCTAGAAGTAATGCCCTCTTGATCATATCTATCCAGAAAATATAACTTCAGATTTAATAATCTGCAAAAAGATATCACATCACTGGCTAAGATGTCTTCGGGTACATTATAACATGGAACAAAACCCAAACCTTTATTGAATAATTCAGTATTAACAGAAGACAAAGACACAGATATGAACATTCGCATTTTATGTTACTAGTTTGTCATTAATTGCAGTAATGTCTCTAGGGTAGAACCTCTTGTGCCAATGCTCCCTTCCAGCCCTTTTGACTGGTCTAAGGGGATACCCATCAATTTTTGGGGGGGAATAGGAGAAGGTGGTAAAGTCTCTAAATCAGTCTCAGTGGTTGAAGAAATTTTTCAGCTGAAGTCTCACAGGTGCTATCAGATTTCTATAAAATAGACTTACTTCTGCTACTTTCCTTAGCATAAAACTGCTCCTTAATATTCACAAACTTAACCACTTTCTTCCTATCAAATTGCTGAACATATCTTAAACATCTTAGCTTTTAATTCACACTCCACGGTGACCACATTTTTTGTCAGCATCTCAGTCTGCTTGCTAAAATCAACGTTTGCTCAAAATCTTTTCACAGATTCATGCAACATCCTCACTTTATCACCCAGACGCTCTATTTGTATTTCATAAAATGACAACAAAACCTTTAAAAAAGCATTGATGGAGACTGTTGAGCTTCTTGCAGTTCACTCATAAGTTGGTCATCCAACCCCCTTATAAAATGCTGTAAACGAACCCTTAAACCCCTAGGACAATAACCTCTCATAAAATATGCTTTGAAAAATTTATAATTGCAATACATTAGTTCTCAAATCCTTCAGAGCTGTATACAGTTGTTTAAATAAATCAATACAAGAAGTAAAATTTAAAACAGTACCTGAATGTTGTTTGTCAGAATTCTGTTCAAAAATTTCCATGTTGTTTTTATCAGCAGTCAGCCCTTTCACAAGTTGAGCCAAATCCATTGTTACCAAAAAGTTGTTGTTTAAATTAAATTCAATTATATACCATCCACCAAAACCAACAGTAAAAAAAGTCTTGTTCTAGATAATTCAGCATGTGCAGACTTACCAGTACATCCCAGGACAAACCATTTCACCCAGGTTTTTGGGGGTAGATCACAAGTGGAACAATCCAAAGCTATTCCAAATGAGTGTGGAAAAAGTGACTAAATTTGTTTAATTTCTTTTCCTTCTTTTTCTCAACAGTTACAAAATAAATTAATAATTCTGAGACTTCTTCTAAATACATTGAAATGGAGCATAATATATGAACCCTGCACTGTCACACAAGATGGTACTGCTTCACCCAGGCTTCTGAGAACAAATTAGGACTGTAGATGTTAATGTTATTCACAGCCATGAACAAGGAGCAGCTAGCACAAATCAAAGTCATACAATATAATTCTTTTCTATCACACTGATATGGATAAAGCAGAAAAAATGTTGCGCACACCATTTCCACAGCTCAAACACCCTTCAGAATGTCATCACAGTCAACTGGAAGGGAGTTCATTCTGATGTCACATATTTGTTGGAGTTTGTGGAATACCTTAATGATAATAAATGAGGTATCCAATTCAGTATCCATCATGACCCCAGACAGATTACATTCCGGATGTCTTAGTTACTGTTGAGGGTCAGGTGGGACTTTGAGTAGTCATATCTTTAGGAATTTTCCCCAGGTAAATACTTTTTTGCAAGTAAGTAGTCATCACCCCCACATGTAATAAAAAAAAAAATCAACATCTCAGTTTATGGGATTATAAAGAATATGTACTTCTGAATCGGTATATAACACTAAAATGCAGGACATGGTGAGGAGGTTTTGTGACAGAGGATTTAAGCAATCCAATATACAGAATGTCTGTGATTCAACAGAGAAAGTTGGTAGGGAGCAATCATTAAAATACCAACCAAGAAAAGATTTAATTGGAGCCCCTACGCTTATCACAAATTTTGGTTGTAATACTAGTGTGTTCATGGATCTGGTTCAAAAATACTGGTACATTCTATTGATGGATGATTGTTTAAAAAACGTATTAACTGGCAGATGTCTTTTTTAAATTAGAAGGGGCATGGTTTAATCAGTATAAGAAAAGTGACTTAGCTAAACAATCTTTGGGACAATTGACTTTAAGGGGCGCAGTAGTGAAAGATTGCCATCCCTGTGGTCATTTCAGTTTTTGTAAATATGTCCCTAAGGCTGTATGCTTTTCATCTTTTAATACATCAAAGGTGTATCAAATTAATATATTTGGAAATTGTGATACAGACTGGGTTATATATTTGGCCACATGCAGCTGTTCTGTATTCTACGTTGGACACATTTAATGTTCATTGAAACTCAGGATTTCTGAACATCTTAGTGACATTACATTTGTCAGAAAATCTAATGCTTTATATAAACATACTTTACAGCACAAAACGGCAATGTTTCATTTTGTTATTAATGATAAAATTCTGTTAAACAGAGATAACAAAGGAGGCTGGCACACTATGTTAAATAATAAAGTGAAAGGTTGGATTATGAGGCTGAGACCCTTGTTGCCTCCTGGACTTAATGAGAATTTGTAAGAGACCAATCTTTGGCAAGGGGTATGTATTTAAGTTTTGTAACATTGTTTGTTGGTAATGAAGGCTAATTAAGCTGAAACCAGTATGGTGTTATGGCAGTACAAAGAACTATGACAGCCCATTGGTCCCTGATAGCATACTGCAAAACATTGATATAGCACCCATATGTAGGCCACAACTTAGATAATTGCTAAAGGAATTTGGCATTATCTTTTCCATAACACATTAATTAAAATTGGTATCAGTCCAGACACCAATCCCTGATTTAAAAATGTCCTCGTTGGCTGACAGTTCACAGTGAAAATAGGATCTTTCCCAATCAGAATCTACACCTATTTGCAAAGTTGAACTACAAGGACCCATTCTTGGTCCCCTTCTTTGCCATATTCATAAAAAAACTTCCTTGTGACTTTCCCCATCTCCCACCCATCTTCTAAGCAGATGGCATGTTCATTTACCAGTCAAGTCACTCTCACGCCAGCATTCAATGCCAACTGCAGTCTAACTTACATGAGCTCCAACAATGGCTCATAAACCATAAAGTTAATCCCACCAAGATCAAAACTATGTTTTGGAACTCCATAGAAAATTCATCAAGTACTTGATCTTTAACCATCACTGATTTACAAAACCATTCCACAAAAACCTCCATCTTCAAATACATAGGATTCTGGCTTGATCAATCTCAAACGTCCATTTACACTTAGAGTGAGAGCAATAATAAACACCCTCCTCTTCTGGGCCAAAATTATCTCCCCTTTTCTATATCAACCAGCCAGATAGATCAATCATAAGCAAATTAGTTCTTCTTTCTCATTTTGAATATGGGCTATCCATTTTCTCTTTTGCCTCCAAGAAAAACACCAACACACTCCAGCCAATCTCTAAAAGCATCCATTCTGGTGCATTATAAACTCATCACTTAGTGAGCATCACATGTATCACCCTAGAAAAAGCTAATTAGATCTTAGCATTTCAGCTCTACAAACTACTCAAGCTCTTGACAGTTATCCCCCTTTCAGCTGAACTTCATAAAAAAAAGTTATTTATACAATCTGAGACACTGCTCAAAAGACACATCAACTCGCATTACCCCTAGAACCAAACTCCACAGTACTGCATATGGCCTTCTCTTTTCAGGTAATATTCTTTGAGAAGCTCTCTCCATCGACATTAAGGAAGTGATTACTTATGTCAAATTCAGAATGCAGCTCTAGAAGTACTTCATCCAAGTCAAAAGCTCCAGCTTCAACACAAGGCATATCACCTAGCATATTATCCCTATCTCCTTCCCATGTCTCTTCCCATCGCTCAGAATTACTAAATGTTGATCCACTTTAGAAATGTTATATATATATAACTAGTGTGAACTCACTCTCTCTCTCTCTCTATATATATATATATACACATATATATATATATATATATATATATATATATATATATATATAACTAGTGTGAACTATTCCTTTACTGTTGCTTACATTTCTGTTTCATTTTTGTGAAAGATGTTATTTCACATGGGCCAAGTCTGAATTGGTGAATATTGATAAGTGCACTAATGCAGCAAACAAACAGAAATATATTTGTCGTTGTTTGTCTTTCAGGGATCGCCACTGCAGAACTCCGGTCTGCTAATGATTGGCAGTAGATTTTCATGAATGCCTAGGTGCCAGCTCGACATCCAACCTTCAATGAAGGCACGCCCATTTACACATGTCTTTCGAACGCCACCCAACCATGGGGAGGACATGCAGACTCCACACAGAAGGCACTCCCTGCACTCCTGCTGAGAATCGAACGGGAGAACCTCTTGCTGTGAGGCTACCGCTGCACCACCGTGGCATATCCAGTCATTATTTTAATTTTTCAAGGAGGGGTCCATCATTTTTATTACATTAGCCACTGCTTGCAATATTGTCTAGGAATGAGATAATTTTTATTATGCCCACAATTAACTTTATTGTCTGAAGGCTCCCAGTAGGCATAACTTATAAGAAAAACATTAATACAGTTAGATAAATATTGTTGCAGGCTACTAGGAAAAACCTAGAGCAAGCCATGGACAGGAGGTACAGGATGCTATATACTACTAGAACAGTACTAATGGGTTTCATTTAAAATGATTCATACAGATGGAAATATTGCTTTATATGATATTTATGTTCCTACTGGAGTTTGTTGACCATCATGCACCTGTACAGGAAGCAGCCGGTGTGCTGAAGACAGAAAGTCTGTTCCATCCTCCTGGACACTAAATGAAAAACGGAATAGAAATATGTTCATCATATTAATCACTGTCGCAGTAGCCTTATCTATACAGGTTATATCCTGCATAGGTTATAACAGCTGGCCAGTTTCCAAAGCTTCAGGGCACCTTCCATGTGCCTAAGCCATCAGTCAACTTAAGCTCAGATGACTTAAAAGGCAGGTTTGGGTACCAAGCCCTTCAACAGTTTCCTGCCACTAAAGAGTATGCTACTCTGAGGCTTCAGGATCAGCGGTCAGTCTGTGCCATTACTTTACTGAACAGATAAGTTCCCTTTGGGGAAATCTTCCAATGTTTATTTATTAACACTTTCTTGTTCAGGAAAGTTATTTTAACTCTAGTGGTTTGTGTTTTACTGGACTGTCATGAGAATAAGTTGTACTTTTAAATGACAGCGCTCTTTTTTCCTGTCAGTTTAAAAGTTATTTAAAGTAACTGCAAGCCATATTTTTCTGTGGAGAAATTGTGTTTATTTTAATTTTGAGGGCTGGCAGCTTTGAATGAAGAAAACCCCACAGAAGTGGTACTGCCCCAGAAACAGCCTACGATGAGAGAAGAAGAGGAGCCCATCCTAGAAGAAGTAAGAACAGCACTGAGGAAAATGAAGTTAGGGAAAGCAGCTGACTCAGATGAGGTCACAGCAGATATGATAGAGATGCTGGATAAGAGAGGGGAGACATGGCTCCTGAGGGTACTAATAGCAGTGTGGAGAGAAAGACGTATCTCAAATGACTGGAGAATAAGCATACTAGTGCCAGTGTATGAGAACAAAGGGAGCATCCACAACTGTGGGCAACACAGAGGCATCAAACTCCTATCACATTGCATGAAAGCTCCGGAGAGGATGGCTGATAAATGGATATGCAGAGTAGTAGAATGTAAGATGAGAGATGTACAGTTTGGATTCAGATCAGGATGCAGCACAATGGACCTGATGTTTGCAGTGAGACAGATACTTGAGATTCCTGGACTTGGAGAAAGCATATGACAAGGCCCCAAGAAAGCTGATCTGGGAATTATTTTGATGGTTTTAAGTCCTAGAAACATTGGTGGACTTAGAGCAGGCTATGTACAAGGAACCCAATGACTCAAGTATGAATAGTGTTCAGCCTCATGGAGGGGTTCCCAGTGGGACTGGGTGTACACCAGGGTTCATCTCTGAGCCACTGCTGCTCATACTAGTAATGGACTACATTAGCAAACAGGTTGGAGGGGACAGATCAACAAAATTGCTGTATGCAGATGATGTGGCATTACAGGCTGACTCTGAGCTAGAACTTCAGCAAAAGATAGGAGAACAAAATGCAAAAATGAAGACACACCGTCATTTGCATGGTGCAATAATGCGCATGGGGTGATTAGCATACCTGAGCCGAGGGCTGCGCAGATCTGGCGTACGCTGGTAGTGCACGTGGAATTGGATCGTACCTGAATCGCTCTGCGGCCATATTTGGCATTATACCGCCTACGCTACGCCTGCGCCTGGCGGAAGCTTCATGAATCCCGGGGTGCATCTTACTAATGCAGTTTGAAAATGTCTGCATATGCATGCCACATGCATATCTACTGCACAGATGTATTGTACCTGAGACAAGACAGTAAAGGAAATAAAAATATTATCATACAACATTATTTTAAAAAAGGTAAGACAGTTCTTTCTTGATTGTCATTAAATAATACCAGCAACTCATGTTCAGGTATGGATAATGCAGGATTTATCCATAGCTGGTATTATTTAATTATTTGGGTTGCTTCCTCAGGATCACATCACATCAGCCATTGATAAACCCTACATTGCTAATGCCTGAATGTGAGCTATTGCTAAAAAGTGCCATGAAAGTATTTCCATGCACTAAGTTCTGAGTATCTTCTCATTACATTAATGATCATGCTTAGGCCTGCTGTGTGTTAAGGATGGCCTGCTAACTTCTCACTTCTCCCTCCCAGATGAAATATTGAGCTGCATAAAGATTATATTTTGTTTTGGGCTCTATTACAGGGAAAATAAATAGATATAGATGTAGATATAGATATATCTATATAGATGTATATATATATATATATATATATATATATATATATATATATATATATATATATATTTATCTATGTGTGTGTGTGTATATGTGTATATATATATATATATATATATATATATATATATATATATATATATATATATATATATATATATATATATATATATATATATATATATATATATAATATATATATATATATAGTACATATATATGGTTCTATTTTCAAATCCCAATTGCCATATTACCTAATGCAAAAATCCAAAGAGGACAATAACAAAACATCGGAATCCCAAACATTGGATTTTTAACATGGTAAGTACACTCTTGGCCAACACAGACCGAAACTCATGCCAAGGTGTGATGCCCATGCACTGGCCCAGCAATCAAGGAGCCTCAATCCTCACCACTAACACCAGTGAGGGGCATCCATATAGGAAAAGGATAATAAATACACACACAGTAAAATACAATTTCCCTTAAGATAACACAGAGATTGCAGTAAGTCTGGGGCTGGTTTCTCCCTTTCTCTCCAGGTCTCCAATAAGACTCCCCACTGGCACAGCTACAGGGTTAAGATTCCAGTCGAATAGTTAAGCCAAAACTTCCAGTACCCTCTCTGTCCTAACAGTGCTTCATGTCTCTGCCCAAGTAGCTCACACACAAACAAACACACACACACACACACACACACACACACACACACACACACACACACACACACACACACTTTGAGATAGGAGTTATATACAAACACACAGACACTCCTGGGGAAGGTTGACACAGGCTCTCCAGCTATGCCCCCTTCTGCCCAGATTATAAGGTAGTACTGACCTGCCACCACCTACTCCTATCAGCTACTAAAAAGGTTCTTGCTAAAGGGTGTCCAATTATTACTGTGCAATATTATTATCCAAACAGGTAGTGTAGCCCCGGGCTAAAGCAATTGGAGTGGCTTTGTACAGTTTTACCAAAGACATGCAAGTACTCTTAAGAGCTTAAATTATCTCTACACAAAACAGCCACAGTTGAAAGGTTTAAAAATATTTAATAATAAATAATAAAAACACAAGACAATACTTCTTACTACGCAGTCCTAATCAAGAGCTCAGAGATCACAGAGAAATACTTAAAATAATACAGTAGCAAAAGTTCTGACATCACAGAAAAACAAAATAGTCTAATCTTCCTATTTCCTAGCTATAGTTAAGAGAAAATACAGTTCTAAAATCCTACTTACATCTAGACACAGGCAGTGCTGAATTGGATGTACTCAAGGCAAATGCTCTAATGCTCTCATTCTTTCTCTCCTTAAATTGTTAACGCAGTACCACTGATTCATTTCAGATTACATCATTTCTTTCTGGTTTTCAGGCTAACAGACTCTCAGAGGTTAATAGCTCTTGATCTTGCAGCTGGTCAGGAAGCCAGAACAATAAAAGAATTTATACATGCAAATTCTAGCAATTAATTCTGGTCTCAAGACAATAGCCAGAATGCCTTCATCCAGACATATTGGCTCCAAGCCCTGACATCAAAGAATTGACTTATTAGCTTTGTTACAGCAGAGTGCACTGTTGTTACATTTTTGCAGTTCCACACTTAGCACCATTTTTCCCATTTAAGAGAACAAGCCTGTGGCTTATATTAATATTTACAAATGACAGAATTATCTACAAAATTCTATCTGGCTAGGCTGGCAGCCTTCACCTATCTTCACACGAGGTAAATAAAACTCACCTAGGTAGTGGGATATGCCTCCCCAGCTAAATATACCAACTCCAGGATCACACTACAGTGGAGAACAGGGCATGTTGGCCTCAGCATGGGTTCCAGCTGGTCAAGTGTTTACTTACCATGTTAAAAATCCAGTGTTCAGGATTGTGCCTTTCATTATTGTCATTTTGGGATTTTCACATTCAGTAATATGGGCTACTAGATTTAGTAGTAGACCCATATATGTATGTATATATGTATGTATGGAAACTTCTACTTTTGTTGTTAAAATGTGCTTTGGTTGACATCTGTTTAGTTGACTGAACATATGGTCAAAACCTGCTGACAAAAGTAGCAAATCAGATGATTCTCCTGGATGGGTAATTTGCTCTATCCCTGAGAACTGTGCAATCTTAGAGATAGACTATATAATTATCAGAGGAGTGTGATGGGTGTAGTGGGGCATGTTCTTGTTTTCTTTTGAATTTTGTTGTAAGCTTTTTTCATACTCTAAATTGATGCTTCTTGCATATGTAGTAGTGTTTCAACATGCATTATGGCAATCATTTGGCATTGACATTATGTATAGGATCATAGAAATTTACTAGGCTAATGGCCCTAGGGCCCTAACATGCCTAGCCAAGCTCTACCCTTATTCTCATGATCAGCACCAAAGACCCATGTCCAAGAGGGACACAAGTGGAACCACCGGGATGAATTTCATCCAAATCACGTTTGAAGAGGGCCAATAAGATGCTGTATTTGACATGAAGTGGTAGTCTGTTTCAAAGGTGTGGTAACCTCTGAGAGATAAATCTGCCTCTCTAGCAGGTGCTATTAATGTCACAAACAAGGGTTGAGGTCTTTATAGTGAGGAATGGACCCATGCACCATTTGACTAGTGGATGTGCAGCATTTCCAATAAAGCAGGGTCAGAGATTGCCTTATATGCAAGGCAGAAATTGCCTCAGAGTAGTCTGTATGAAACAGAATAAAGTGACAGTGATTTCAGATGATCCACATAGAAAAGATGCTGAAGACCTTGAACTTTCCTTGTGAGGAACCATTGTGGTTTCTCCAATTGCTGCAGGTGCTTGGAAAGGTACATACCGAAAGGGACATTGCACTCAATTATTGGCCTGATGACAGAAGAGTACAGGGAGATCAAAAGTATAACTTTGTTTTTTCTAGAGGCAATGCCCTTACTTATGAGATGAGCAATACCAAATGCCCTTCTTACCACTGTGGCAACATGGTGATCAAAGGTGAGGTTGCTGTCAACCTGTGTGCCCAGGTCTCTCACCACTGAGTGCGTACTTAGAGAGCTACTATTGATGTGGTAGTTAGCAGGATATTGCTCTTACTGAAAGGGATAATAATACATTTTTTGCATTGAGTATAAGGCCATGACTTTGGCACCACCCATTTTTTTGTGTAAGACCCTCTTCTAGGATGTTGATATAATTTGGAGATTCTATGACCACTCCTAGTTTGCAGTCATCAGCAAACTTTGTCAGTCACAGACCTTTACTTTTTACTTGTACTTCAGAGAAATAGATTCCAAATGATAATTGTCCCAGGGCTGATCCCTGTGGAACACCACTGGTTACAGGTCTGCTGTTGGAGGTGGATTCCCCTGTTTTGACTATATGGATTCTATCAGTGAGCTACTAGTGACACATCTAATGATATAAGGGTTGATACCTAGCTGGGTGAGTTATTCAATGATGCCTGAAAGGGAGATAGTGTCAAAAGCCTTGGCTAAGTGTTGGTAGGTTGTATGTACAGATTTCCCCATGTCTAAGGACTTGGTGACTGTCTCAAAAAAGTTCACCAGTTTTAACAGGCATGTTCTCCCTTTGACAAATCCAAGCTGAGTAGGGTCAAGTGTTTGGAGATTACCTATATCTTTCTTGATAAGGTCCATGATGATTCACTGCATGGCCTTGCAGATAAGGCTAGTCAGGCTAATAAGTCTATAATTTCCAGGGTCAGTTAAAGTGCCAACTTTATGCAAGAGAATAATTGTGGCCATTTTCCATTCAGCTTGGATGAAGCCCGTGTCAAGACTATGACTGAAAAGTGTACCCAATGGTGTTGCTAGTTCTTGTTGGAGCCCATGTAGGATGCAGCCTGGGATGTTATCAGGTTCCATAAATACTGTGTTTCTGCCCTTAGAGAGGACATTTACAACCTGCTCTTTAGAGACACAAGGTACAGGACAGGCGGTAGGGATGTCATGGGGCATTTGTGGGGGGGGGGGCAGGGGAGTGAAGTTTTCACAAAAACTCTTAGGCAGCAGGTTAGCTTTGTTCACCAGCTCAGTATATGTGGTATCATTAACTACCAGTTCAGCACAAATCTGGGCCTTTTATTTTAGATTACATATGTAACTAAAGAATGCCTTATGGTTGTCCTTAGCTGAGGAAGCTAATAATAGATTCATAGTTTGCTTTGGAGGACAAAAGAAAGTCTTATTTGCTTCTCTAAATTGAGGATGGAGTGTTTCCAATTTAGGGCTCGCTACCTCTTACTCTTAGACAACAATTTCTTCCTCTAATTTTAAAGCCTGTTAATGACAGTTGTCCACCAGGCAGGTTTGCTCTTCCTTGAGGAGCTTGTTTTGATCCTGTTAGGTATGGCTGAATCAATGCAGTTATACAGGTGTTTGTATAGAGCACTCGTGTAGAACTCAGCATAGTTGCCAATTCCATCTGGAGGGGTTGCAGTGAAACTATTTATGCCATCCAGTAAGAGGTTATAATCTGCTTTGGAGAAGTTTTTTTGTTTAGTTGTGCTGGGGGCGGGGGGCAGGTGTGATAGTTGCTTTGAATGAGACTGATTTGTGGTCAGATCTCATCAGGGAAGACCTCACAGTGGGGGTGTTACAGTGCTCCTCCATATTGGTAAGCACCAGATCCAGTATGGTGGCACCCTTTTGTGGGTGTCAACCAGCTTGTCCAGGGCATTGGAGTAAACAAAGTCAAGGAACATTTGGGCAAGTGAGTTTGACCATGAGTAATTTGCCAAGCCAATGAATGGGTAATTAAAGTCATGCAAAACCATGGTGTCCAGATGTATCTTGATACACTCAAGTAGATCTAAATAGGCAGAGTGGGTGTCCGGATGCATGGAGGGAATCCTGTAGCTGGCAATGACTTGAATAGGTGTCCTACCAACAGTTAATTTCACCTGAAGCATCTTCAGGGAATCTTACTGTTTAATCAGTCTGGAGGAGTATTTATCTTTAATGAATACTGACACGGCGCCTTCTTTAATTTTCATGCCTTCAGTTTATGGTGTGAATGTGTGTAAGGAGGTCTAACCTGTTATGGTTGGGGTGATCTCCACAGCCTTGAACTATGTCTCAGTGACTGCACAAATGTCTGCATCTTCCAAGGTGAGGACTGCTTCCAGTGAGTGCATTTTCTTGTTAAGACTCCTAGCATTTAGAAGCATAACACTGTTTGTCAGGTGCCAGAATATGCCATATCACCCATGCACTCAAGTCTCTCAACAACAGGTACTGTTATGACTCTGTCATAGTCCATTTTGGTGTGAACGACTTGAGATGTACTTTCTTGGAAAACATGAAGAGAGACATGATAGAGTTCACTGAATATGTGTCCCAGGCAGGAATGTTCCTAGCCTTAAGCATCATTCTACCATCACCCAGAATGATGTCTCAATACAAACAGAAAATGACTGACTTTAACAATTGGCTTAGTTTCTGGTATCATTCCAAGGGGATCCAGTAACTGACAGTCTGGGAAAACATGATTGACAAACCATGATGCTTTGCCAGAGATGGCCTGCATCTGTCTCCTTTGGGCTTCAGGCTCCTGGCAAAGGCTATTGCTTCCCCCCCATAGTGCCTTTTTTAGGCAATGCCATGAGGTCAAAACTACCAACATGAAAATTTCATCAAAATGCAAATTAAAGGTCATGGTTCTAAATGCTAGGAGTCTAAACATGAAACTGCAATCATTGCAAGCATTCTTAACCCTGGAAGATGCCGACATTTATGCAGTCACAGAAACCTGGCTCAAAGCTGTGGAGAGCACCCCAGCCATACCAGGTTACTCATCCTATCATACGTTCAGACTCCAAACTATGGGCAGTAAAGCAAAAGAAGGTGAAATTGCAATATATATATAAAAGACATACACACCTTCAGGATGGTCAAACAGTAGGATGAACAGGAGACACTCCAGGTGCAGTTAAACATTGACAGGATCCCTATTCAAATCATAGCTAGCTACAGGCCCCAAACATTTACACAAGATGCCCATGCCACCTAGCTAAGCCTCTTTGAATCCATCAAGATTCAACCCTTTACCCTGATCCTGGGTGACCTTAACTATCCAGATATGGATTGGGAGGACTACTCATGCCAAAACACAAATGCCCAGAGATTCCTTGATTTTGTCAATGCAAATGCCTTGGATCAGCTGGTTGACAGCCCTAAAAGAGGTGAGAATATCTTGGACTTGGTATTAACCAACATAAGTAACCATCGCAGCATCCCTATAGTGTTATCCTCCATGGAAGATCCGTCCACAAAGTGGTATCTTTTGAAGTCACCATCTCCCCCGACCATCCCCTAGATAGGGTCAAACAAAAAACTTCTTGAAATCTGATTACAACCTCCTGAGGGATGGTATAAACATCTTCACAGCTCCCTTCCCCTCCATAGGAACTGGCACATATGTCCAATACTGCACCAAAGTACTATACAAGCACTTATATAGCTGCATGGAATTAGGAATACTCAACAGGACAAAATCATCCTCCTCAAGGAAGACATCTGCAATAAGTAAACTCTATAATAAAAGTGTTTTCCAGGAACAGGAAGGAGCGGTGCCTAATTGGAAGCAATCTCCTCTGAGTCTGAACAAGCAAATAAGAGCACTATTGAAATCCTTCAATGCAATTGAAGTCAATCACAAGGCTTTCTTTGCATATGCCTGCAGTCTCAAGGGAAGCACCCAGATCTGCTCAGAACTGGTGGCCAAGGGCACCACATACACAAACGCCATAGATATAGCCAACCTGCTGGCAGATAGGTTCAATGAAAATTTCACCCCTCTGTCCCCCCATCAGTAAAACAGAACATCCCCAGCACCTGCCCGCCTCCCCATAATTCTAAGGAGCAAGTCATCACTGCCATCTCAAAGGCAAAAAAATACAGCCTCCATGGGATGAGATAACATTCCAGGCTGCATTCTACAAGAACTCAGAAAGGAACTTGCAGCACCATTAGGCACCCTACTCAACCAAAGCCGGAGTATTGGCTTCATCCCAGCCAAGTGGAGGACAGCCACTGTCATCCCTTTGCACAAAGGTGGAGCATCCACCAAGCAAGGAAATTATAGACCCATCAGCTTAACTAGCTTGATCTGCAAGGCCATGGAGTAGCTTCTCATGGAGCTCATTAACAAGGACATTGGCAACCTCCAAACACTTGATACCACACAGTTTGGTTTCATCAAGGGGAGGTCATGCCTGTTACATTTGGCCGTCTTCTTTGAGACAGTCACCCAAGCCATGGATGAGGGGAAGATGGTGCACACCACCTACCTTGACCTGGCTAAAGCCTTCAATACTCTTCCCCACTCAGGTATAATAGATAAACTCTGTCAACTAGGCATCAATCCATATGTTACCAGACGGGTAGCAAACTGGCTCACTGATGGAACCCACCTAATCAAAATAGGGGAAGCCACCTCAAGCAGTCAATCTGTAATGAGTGGTATACACCAGGGATTGATCTTGGGACCTTTGTTGTTTGGAATATACCTTTATGACATGCAGGCCAAAACCAGTGGGCTATAACTGACCAAGTTTGCAGATGACTGCAAGCTGGGTGCTGTCATCAGTTCCCCTAGTGATGTGGACATCCTCCAAGAGGGTCTCACCCAAACATATGAATGGTGCCAGAAACATGGCCTCAAATTAAATGCCAAAGAATGCATCATCATCCCCTTTGGGGAGAGTGATGCCCCCACAAATTATCACATTAATAATAAGGTCCTAAGCACACAATCAGTCGTGAGGGACTTGGACACCCAGGTTGATAGCAAACTAACTTTTGACCACCATATTGCATCCATTGTATGGAAAGCTTTTTACATGGCCCACCTCATTAGTAAAGATATCTCATGCAGGGACAAGATGGTCATAACATCGCTGTTGTCTTCACTTATAAGATCCATTACTGAGTACAATGCCCCTTTCAGCATGTACTTCACAAAGCACATGCATCAGCTGGAGGATCACAGAAGTTCTTCACCAGAAGAATCCAGGGCCTCAAACATCTACCATACACAGATAGGGTAAAGGCCCAGTCCCTCTACTCAGTCTCCTACAGACTTCTCAGGGGTGACCTCTATCTGGCATACAAAGCAATCTCAGACCCCGCCTTGATGGGACTGTTGCATATCTGCAAGTCAAGCTCCACTTGAGTAACCTGCACGTGCCACCTCAACTTTGTGACATCAATAGGACTTGTTGGCGGGACAGATTTTTGTCCCAGAGACCCCCCCTTCTGTGGAATAGACTCCCGCTCCATGTCAAGCAGAGTACATCATTAACCCTTTTTAAGCACAACCTGGATAACTGGATGGAGAACAGAAAGTACACCCCAGGGATTCCACCTGTGTCCCTGCTGGACAGGGGCATTGGGTGCTGACTTGTCGGAACAAGGGCTAAATTCTTGGCTAGGCTTGTTAGGGCATCAGGGCTAATAGCCTGCTAACTTCCTATGATCCTATAACCTTGAGGTTCTGTCGATATTAGTGCTGTTTGACAAAGGTAAGTTAATCCATATATGTAAAAAAAAATATATATATATATATATATATATTTTTTTTCTCTTATGAATAAACTGTGTTGTGAGCAACTGAAATGAACCCATAGCCCATGCAAAAGTTAAACATATTGAAACAAACTGCATTGTTGTAATTGATTGTTTTAAACATTTGACTGTTCTTGTACTGGCTTGTATTCAAAGTGATGAACCTCTGTTTTATTTTTTTGCTATGTTCCCATCAATAAATGTAATGTTTTATTTAGAAACTCCAAACTGTGGTTGTTTCATTTCCCAGTCTTTGGCTGAGAGACCTTGAGATGTCACATACAGCCCAGAAATCTTGTGGGCAAACTTAAATGTTAAACTACTTAGAACACAAGCCCAA
Organism: Protopterus annectens; assembly: GCF_019279795.1. Classification (NCBI taxonomy): domain Eukaryota; kingdom Metazoa; phylum Chordata; order Ceratodontiformes; family Protopteridae; genus Protopterus; species Protopterus annectens. The sequence continues at coordinate 729,953,497 of NC_056736.1, read as the reverse complement.
AAACATCTGAGTATGTATACCTCCACCCATGTTAACCTGAGCACCTGTTGTCAACTGGCTGCAGAGACTGGGATAGTGAGTACTGCTAATGAACTAAGACTCTGCTTATACAAAATGATTCACTAACTATGTAATCATGCTCCACCCCATTATAATAATGGCTAAGAACTTCAATAGAATTTCCTGAAGTTGTAACTCTACATACCTTACGATTTAGTTTTGTTTCATTTTTGTTTTTTTTATTGGTTCCCCTTGCATGGACCAGTAAATCCTTGCGGCACTTTTTATGTCCCATGTCCATACAAGAGATGGTTGGTCATCATTTTGATAGAAGAAGTACATCCTAATGGAAGATGGAGAATGCTATTAAAGCTCTAAGAATCCAAGTACCAGCAGCAGTCTTTTCAACAGTGCATGAACAAACAAATATAAAACTTTATCTTATAAAATTACTTCAGCAAAATATTTCTGTACTCCAGGGCAATGAGTTGCCCCTGCAAGAAACCCAGACTTTACCCACAGAAGTCTGTAATCTAATGAGGGTGCCTGCACCAACAGGAATAAACAGGGTGCCTGTCATTTGATCAACGCTTTTATCGAGTGCTGAATGCTTGAACAAAAAGGAGTTTAACAACTTTCACTAACCTGTTGTGCAACCTCAGAATAGATATATTTAACTTTGGGGTATGTAGGTGATGTCCCCTACATGGAGGGCACAGGGAGGCTTGCTGCCTACAATAAAGAAATGATATGTCTGATGTTCAGCAAAAAAATTTTTTCTACTTCCCTTTTGATGGTTTAGTACTTAATAATAGTGCCATTGATTGATTTGTAACTAGTATATCATGTTACGGACAATTTCTTCTCACAGAAGGTGAAATGCAAATGATGGCACAGAAGACTTCCTCGTATAACTTGAAAGGATTCCTGAACAAAAAGGCTGGCCCAAAACTGAATGTCCGAGTGTTGTTCCATTTCATTCTGTTGAAGCACAGAAGGTGTAGAGTTTCATCAATATCATCTCCCTTTTTCCCATTTTTACAAGGTATCACATTAACTGTCAACACTTCTTTCAGTTGTTACATTCTTTAATAGTAATGTTTGACTGTCCTAGGTCTGTTGACTTACACAGTCCATCCCTTTATTGGCTGGATATCAACTTCTTTTCATGATTTAATCTTGTCCCACCCAAATATATTTTATCAAATCATCTTCTGCTTTCATGCATATGTGACTGAACCACAGTAATCTGTTCTTCCTGACCTTCTCTGCACTCAGGGCTAGTTTGGCTTCAGTCATTCCTTATTTCTAAATCTGTCACTCAGTGTGCAGCCTAATGCCAGTGCCTAGGCACTTTATCTATACCACCTCAAGATTCCTCAATTTCATAGTCTTCATGCCCAGACTTTTGACCATACAGAAGAACTGGTCACACAGTTGTATTGTATAGTAACTTATTTGGCATTTCTGTGTCATATACTTCACTTGTCACTTGTAGCAGTTGGCTGAAGCACCTTTGTTTCTCGCTTTGATCTCCTCAATTACAGTAGTGTAGCAAGGGCAGGGGAAGCGGGGCAACTGCTGCAGATGCAGTGGGTTTTGAGGCATGATCATAATTTCTTACATGCTAGTAGTTCTCATCCCCACATTTGTTAGAATCTTTGCCTTATGGGAAGTTTAAGCAAACATTTTTGAACATACGTCGGAAAGTCATTTGTTGGGATAGGAATTTAAGCAGGTGAAGGAGAGGTTGTTACAGAGAGGTTATTTGGAAGCCTCCACTGAGAAAGCTAAAGATAGAGTAAAATGTGGTAGTAAAGGGGTATATGTTAGCACTGTTAAATGTGATAACTACAGGACATTTAAGGTTGATGGAAATAAGGATGATGCAGAAAGAATATTTTTTGTTACTAAGTTCTCCCCTTTTTTGCCCATTATAAACAAGTTAGTAGATAACTTATAGCCTGTTTATTTGTTGTAATGATGAGTTGAGATCGTTATTCCCTAATAAGGTAACTTTGTCATGGTAGGTATTGTAATTTGAAGGAAATACTTACCTTTAAGGGCAAAGTGGTAAAAATAAAACAAGTGGCGATGTACAAATGTGGTAAATGTAAAGTATGTGTAAGGGTCAGAAATATTTCTGACTCCACAATTAATGGAAAATGGTTTGTGGCAAATGATGAGTTTAATTGTTGCTCTTGAGGTGTAGTTTATATAGTGGTTTGTGAGTCTTCCCCCACTAAGTGGTACATTGGTCAGAAGAAGCGAATGGTCAAGGTTCGCATATTGGAACATTTGGGTGATGTTAGAAATAAACAAATGGATAGCCCAATTGCAGACTATTTTCATAAAGTACATGGGGGACATAATATCAATTTGTTTTTTAGTATAGTGGCTAAACCACAGTTGGTGGGTGGGAGCAATTGTGCACAGAATTTAATAGATTTGGAATGCAGATTTATATTAAATTATAGGACACTTATACCTAGAGGTTTAAATTTAAATATTAACTTGAATGTTTAATTTATGCTTTGTATGGATGTTTGTATTTTTTTATCTTGCTCGTATGCATTTATTTGGATGATTACAGTCTTCAGTCTTATAATGTCTGTGTAATTAATCAGTTTTCACCTGCTGATTATTTAATTGTGTGCACTGATAATTTATGTTAAAAGACTGCTTGGTGTGTGAAAATTATTCCTCTGAAGGCATTTAGTCGAGGTACTGGAAAACTAGTAAAATTATTTGCAGTACTTGATGGTTCTGTTTGTTTTTTTTTTTTTGTTTTGTTTTTTTTATTGTTGGTTATCGTTGGTGGTTTTGTGATGCCATTGGGGGGGATTCAGTAATCCTCCGAATAAGACTAACCAAGTCTTACTCAGAGATTGCCATTTAAGACTATGACGTCAGCCCATCATGAATATACATAAGGGCGCTGACTCAAATGGAAGGCTAACACGGAGCATGCAAGACTGCAGGGGGCATGTCGGACTGCCGAGCAGTCCAAATATCCATGCCTCTGCAACCATATAAATGTTAAAATGACAAGTGCAATGAGCGAGTCCACTGAAATGTACAAATAGCAAACACTACACATCCCCACATACTAAACCCCTTTGTAATTGTAAAATGTAAACAATTTTTTTTTTTCATAAATCCCGATATAGCTGCCCGTATTTGCACGTGTTTGCGCGGGTGTGCCCATTGCTTAGCTGCAGTTAGCAATTTCGACATCCAAGAGCATAATAAGAAATGTTTATGCAAATCAAGCCAAATAGCAATAGCGTAGTGGTAGAGCGTTCACACAAAGAGGAGGCATTCCCGGTTCTAGTCCCACCACTCCCCTGTCTATTTTATGTTTTAAATTAGTATATAAAATAATTCCTGACATATATGAATGAAATTTCAGTAAAAGGCAATGAAATGGCCTATGTATTAGTGAACAAAATGTATATATATAAATATAAGCAGGTGAGCAGCATTAAGGATATTGACATATAATTGCCCATAGCTAAGCAGAGCTTTACCTAGCACAATATAATTGCCCATAGCTAAGCAGCATTTTACCTAGCGCAATATTATCGCCCATAGCTAAACAGCATTTTACCTAGTGCAATATTATTGCCCATAGCTAAGCAGCGTTTTACTTAGCGCAATCTAATTGACCATAGCTAAGCAGCGCTTTACCTAGCACAATAGGTTTGTGCGGAGCTGCGCACCGTACTAGCCAGTGCACCATCGGGCAATGTGGAGCAACGTAGAGCAAAGTTGCCTAAACACAGCCACACCCCCTAGCCTGTCTGGACAGTAGTAAAGTAAAAAGCAATGACAAGGTTAGAACCTGGGACACTGTGCACCATAATCAAAGAACTGAACCACTAAGCCATGACAGCTTAGCATAAGCATGCACTGTTAACATACATATACTTATAAATGGAAGTTTAACCATTGCTAAGCAGGTTTGCTGTTAGCCGAGAATTTTCAAAAATGGCCAATCACAAATAAGTGTGGGAAATGCGGCATATTTAAACTCCATAGGCGGGAATGCTCGTCATAACTGATTGTAGCTCCCATCTGCAGTCAGAATGGCTGGTGCTGGAGAGGGTACTTGCTTTGGAGCACAGCTCTGGGGCATCGAGGAGTCAAAATACATGGTTTGGCTTCTTGTCCACCATCATGAGTCAAGACTCCTGCAGGGCCAGTTTCAAGGGACGGGGTACAAAGCAGAGGCTTGGAACCGGTTAGCTCATGATCTCACCAGTGCCACAGGCGTCCCTCAGACTGGTGAGCAGGTCCGTCACCACCATGCAGACTTGAAGAGACAGAAGCAGGACCTACTGAACCGATGGATACAGGAGGCCCGTGACATGCAAGATACCCCACTACTGAGTAGGTAGCCATGGAATGAAGTATGTAAGACATGCTATTGTAGTCTATATAATGGATAGGTATGTCTCAATATCCCTTGATTTACTTCACAGCTGCAGGTGTCCATGCTGCGAATCAGCAAGCCTATGCAGATAGGCTGCTAAGGCTGCGCCACCAGGCAGGTTAGTAATTATTCGGCATGTATTGTTATATAAAATAAGTGAGAGAACCTGAAAAAACATGTTGTAGCCCAATAATAAAGCCATAAAATGCCCTGAATAATTTCTCTGCATGTACTGTTATATAAAATAAGTCAGAGAGCCAGAAAAAGAGTGTTGTAACCCATTAATAAAGGTAAAATAAGTCCTGAATAATATCTCTGCATGTACTGTTATATAAAATAAGTGAGCGAGCTTAAAAAAGAGTGTTTTAACCTATTAATAAAGGTATAATATGTCTTGAATAAGTCTTCTGCATGCATTGTAATATCAAATAAATGAGAGAGCCTCTAGAAAAGAGTGTAATGTAATTAATAAAGGTATAATACTTGGAGTGTGTCCGTGTCACTTACTTTGAAATGTTGTTGTATTCTTGCATTATATAAATAGCACTGTTGTATTAAGCGCTGTCAACCCACAGTTGGGCAGTCCCATATAAAGTGGATGAAGGAAGTGCCAGTAGCTGTGAAGCATATATACAGTCCTCAACAGTTGGTTAATGGCTGGCATGCATAGGTAAATCTGGCACATGAGTAGCTTGTTAATGTGTTCCCCAGAAATGTGAGTGTGCTGCTAGAAATGTAGGGGGCTGTAGAAATATAACTGAAAATGTCACGTGAACACATTAAGATATGTAGATATATAAATAAAAATAAAATATATAACTATGTAGCAGTAACATCTGCATCCTAGACAGTTAGTATGTCAGATATAGGTCAGGTATATAATGAACTAGCCAAACCCATTACACAACCTAATGCACATTGCCTAGTGTAATAATATATGTAGGGGATATACACCTGCAGTCAATAGGAATGCAGTGTAAACTATAAGTACTTATAAGATGGTAATGGAGATATCTTTTTACACCCTACTGTATGTGCATAAACAATTCAATTCCACACCTCAATAGGTATGTCTAATCTCAAAACATTTGTTGGGACATATGTCCTATTGTTCTATAAATATCCGCATTTACTTTGATGCATGTGCCCTGTTCAAACACCACAATCTTGGTGGCCTGTTGCCACCAATCATCCCTGCATGCTGTTGGAATCTCCACTGTCGTTCAATATATGCATGTGTTATGCTTGCTGTTCAACTGTTGGAACCTTGGTGTGTTGGGTTAATGGGAATATTACTGCATGCTGTTACAACTAATTTGGAATGCTGTTGTCTATGTTGTAATTAAATACACCTAAACACAGAATGTATGGGAAGGCCAGTCCTAGCGGACCCACCTGTCCCTCCTCAGCTGGCGATTGCACCTGGCACCAGCAGGTCCGGCGCCCAGCCCAGGCTCCCCTCCTCCATTGGTCTTGTGCCACCTTCAGGTGGAAGCACTGCAGGGGATGGAGTTTGTCCCCCCTCATGCAAGCGTGGGCGGAGAAGGGCCACCTGTAACCCTCTGAAGGGTCCGGGCTGTGGTGCATATGGAGATCCAGCATTCAGTCGCTGATCCCCTAAGCCAGCTCGAGGCAAGAGTGGAGTGACTCATGGGTGAGCCTGCCCCTCCTATGCAGCCCCCAGCACAGCCACCCTCCGGGCTGTGAAGGTGCAGTGGTGACTGCCCATGGGTGGGGATCTCAGTTCCACTGTTACCATCTGTGGACGCATGGGCTTGCGATTTCCAAACATCCTTCCCCATCAATTGTGTTCACCCACCCCATGTGTCATATTCCGCCCCTGTATGCGTCTTGTTTGTCTTGTCTGTTTACCTCCCCAACCTACCTCCCCAAATATACCTACTTCCTCTACCTCACATTCCACTCTCACCTGAAAAAAAAAAAAAAAGGGCAATCTGTTCCCACAAAAGAATTACGCCCCATACATAGCTGCCCATTTTGCATACATGTCCGCTGGACATGTAAACTGATAATTATAATTGGCAGTGTAACATACTTTGTTGTCCTCACCCCTCTCTCAGGGGTGGAAGGTTTCAAATTTCACTCCAAATTTCTAACATATGCACAGCTGTTATTGGTAAAGAAATGTTCAGCTATGGACCATCCCTACACCCGTCCTGCACATCCCGAGCTGGTTTCCCTACTGTCTTTCCCTCTTTGTGCCCCCTTTTTCGCCACTTTCCTATCTCCCTATTTTCTTTTCTTTCAAAGAAATTAGCACGGGGGTTAGCGGGAGTAAACACTTTTAAGCAGTAGTTAGCGGGTTTGAGCGAGCGTGCGCATGTGTGTGCTTAGCTAAGTATTGCTAAGCTTCGCGCAAACCCGCTTACAACTGCTTAAAAGTGCCTTAGTCACTCTGCATGGCAGGGCTCTTGTTTTGGTGAGCAGCAGAATAAAACACCTCTGTCAGTCTTGAAACCCAGACCTTGGACACACTACACTGCATGAAGTATCACTAAGCCACAGTAGACATACAACAAGTTGGTGCTGTAATAAATATATCATGCATTACAATGAGTGAATGTAAAGGGAAAATAGGAATGCCATAACACAAATATTGTTCTGTGGATCTTTACCAGCAGTTGTTGTGGAATTGCATGACATGACTGTGAAAAGAGAACCAGCCATTCTAGCAAGAAATAATGTTACAGTAGCACTTTACAAACCCCACACAGTATCAGAGCAGGATAAACACTGGCATATTTGAATAGGGCAGAGGTCATACTTCCCAACTGTGACTGCTTTTCAGGGATGTCCCTGATTCGTAAACAAATGTTAGCTGTGTCCCTCAGAATCCCTCTGAAAAGTACTGATGTTAGGCAGAAAAGTGGGGAATTACACTTAATGAATAATGTCAATAAATAAGAGTACGCACTGCATGCACGTTAGAAAAGGTGTATTTATACATAAGCTCTGATTCTCTCACAGTCTCAACTTAATGTCTGTAATATATTACAGGTGTACACCACTTATATGTACCTTTCCCTGAGGCTGTTCAAATATATACCTGAGTGTATCAGAGGCCTGGCAGAGGCAGAAACACACAGGTATTTCAGCTTTTCTGCTGTTACACACTCTGCAAATAGCTTTGGAATGAGTCCCACAAGCATACCATAATGTAGGAGTACAACACAGAAATATCAAAGGATGTAGCCATGTACTGGTAGCAAACAATTGTGACAATGTCATTGTTGCACTTCTGAAAAGACCAGTGTGGTGCACAGACAAAGAATAATAGGCTAATCTCTGGCTACCATCTGGATATGTCCACAAGTGGGAGCTACGCAGACAGACTACTTGCATTGATAGGCTAACAGGTACACAGCAACCCTGTATGTTCAGCAAGATAAACATCACACAATAATATATAATGCTCTCTGTACTTCTGCACCCCTGCCCAAAAGAACAATATACCTGTGTAATCAGGCTCTACCAAGGATGTAGGTAGGCATTCTCAGTACTGAAATGTGTCCAGTTGTCTTGAGCAGCCTGTGCTAATGTCAACACAAATAAACCACAAACTGTTCAGAAGTGAGTTCATTAATATTTACAGTATAGTAGTTCACAAACAGTTCATGTGCCAGAAAAATACATTGCAATAACTACTTTTGTATGGCAGTTAATTGTCTAATTACAAAAGAAACTACATACTCCCATGTATCTTGTGTAAGCATTTGGAGGGGTGAGTAAAAGTCTACACTGACAAGTGTGTACTAGAAGCAGCAACATTCAGGTTTGAGTACAACATGCAAATCACTGGCTACAACCCTAGCTTCAGATATAAGAAGTATACCAACCTTCTGACTGACACAACAGTGTCCACAGCAAACAAGCATGGGCCCCACTTTGGAAAGCTGAAAGGGCTATGCCGACCTAACTTAGCATTTTATAGCAGTGGGCTGCAATGATAGTGAGTACTGCAATTACCACACAGCAGGCTGCATGCAATTAGTAAATGGTGAGCACCAATTGGTGCAGAGGCCATCACATGCACATGTGCAGATACCTAGAAAAGCAGGCTGTACTTGCTGTCCACACATGCAATAATCTCAATGCAGCAACAGAGAGAGAGCGAGAGAGAGAGACAGAGACACAGACAAAGAGACAGAAACAGACACAGAAAAAGAAAGAACAACATCAACAGACAGAGAAAACCCAAACCAAAAAAAAATTCCTTTAAAAACAGACGGAACAGATAAATACAAAGGAAAGGTATGTAACACATATGTATTTGCTGGCATGTAGTAGATGTTTTTGAAGAGTACTCTACATACTGTGAATCATCCTTATGTGGCAGCAGTACGTATCTATATGTATCTGTACATGTGCATAGGGCACGGGACGTACTGCAACTGTTTGTGAAGGGTGTATATATATATATATATATATATATATATATATATATATATATATATATATTGTTGAAGGTTGTTATGTGCATATTTCTATGTAGGTTGTAGTGTGTGGCAAAGAAAACAGCATGCAGTTCTGGTATATGACATGTGGTGGTTAAACGCTGTGGGTATGCTTCATCAGTTTTGCAGTGTTGTAGCCAATGAGGCCTGCTAAAGCTACATGGGCTGAGGACACCTTCAATGCAGTCTGCACAACACTGTGCAATATTATTACATTACTGCATACCTCACAACTGTCGCATAATTGATATTCCCACCTTGAAAAGTGGACTGTATATGTGCCTATATGTACATCTATATGTACAGCAATGGATGTTTATATGTATGTGTGTATGTATGTGTATATATATATATATATATATATATATATATATATATATATATATATATATATATATATATATATATATATATATATATATATATATATATATATATATATAGATATAGATATATATATGTATATAGATATACAGAGAGAGAGAGAGAGAGACACGGGGCATACTTACTGTGACAGGTGCCTGGTGACCAAGGTATGGACTGAAGCTCAGTGTTGACACTGCAGTGCCATCCCTTCTTGCCAAAACACTGTACCCATTAACTACCACATAGGTGGCAGTCTACCTAACACTGAAGGTGTGATAAGGGAACATGGGACACAGGTGGACAGTAGCCTCCCCTTTGATAATCACAGGGCCACACTAGGCATGTCCTCTGTCTACGTGGTACACGTCATCACAAAAGGTGTGTCATCTAGGGAAATATAGGTCAGTGTTCCCCTCTACTCATCACACTTAAAACCCATTATAGAGTACAATGCCCCATGTGGTGTGTACCTCACATGACAACTACAGCAACTGGAAAGGCCACAGACATACCTCACAAAGAGTAATACTGGCCTCAAACAGATGCCCTATGCAGACCGACTCACAAAACCACAGCTAGACTGTGCTGCATACCGCCTACCCAGAGGTGACCTCTGCCTAACATACAGAGCTATGTCACACCCATAGCTGTTGGACATCCTCCACGTAAACATATTACAATCCCTCCCAGATACACGCTCTAGGGCCCTATACCTTGTCAGCTCACTAAACAGCACATGCTGGAGGGATAGTTTCCTATCTCAGAGACATGCCATACTCTGGAACAAACCAGCTATCAATAGCAAACAAAGCTCCTCATTAGCAGTTCTCATAAATACTCCTGTTGATTGGCTGGGAGATAGGAAATACACCCCGGGAATCACCTCTGTGGCTCTTGTTGACAGGAGCAAGTGAAATTAAATTACATGTGTGTTAAAGGCCAAGGTAGCAAATGGCTAGGCTGCTGTAGGCCCTAGGGCCAATAGCGTATTACCTAACTATGACACGATGCACACACATACGTACTTAGTGCAATAATTGCTATGTGAGGTTGACTGAGTGTGATGGTGAATGTGTTGGTGAATGTGTGCAAGGTCTGTAAAGGTGTGATAGCTTAGTGTGAAATTGTTTCTGTCATGGTAGTTTGTGTCCTAGCTGTGATCCCAGCAAAAGATTTGTATGCTATTGCTAGGCAGAAAAAGTAGTATGGCATACGGTGTGACGTAGTCCCTTGTTGTCGACTGTGGTGTCCCATTGTAGGCTAAAGCAATACATGTATGCTTAGTAAGTGGTACTGCTGGTGAATCCAACTCCCATATGAACTGTAGTACTACCTGAAGCTGTAGGCCTAAACAGTACAGTATGGTGTATGTTCACATTTCTTGGAAACACTGTTTTGTGGGTTCCCTGTAGTCTTCACAGATTACATACCTCAGACATAAAGTTTTGTAAGTAGTGACACACAGTACTGTATGGTACACAGGTAAAGCTCATCTGGGCTTGCATACATTTGTGTGTTGTATGTATGTCTGATGTGTGTGTAATTATGCCTGTACCATGCCCTCAATCATATGTGTGTTACAGGGTATACGTGTGTATCTAGCAACATGTATAGTCTAGTACAGCAGTATGCCACCTATATTAGCAACTGTGCAGATATGTTAGGCAGGGTTTGGCATCAACGACTAGGGTGGTATACTGGTAATACTGTAACTGTACTTAAATTCATTGTAATGGATGACATATTTATTTATGCATTAGCTTGATATATACCTCCTGTGGCTAGGTGGTGCATTGTGTCACATACAGTGTGCCATGTACTGGTGTATAGTCTTACATACTGGCTTCTCTTTGCTGCTGTGCATAACATGGTTTGATATATAGAGCGTGCCAGGCACTGTCAGTCAGTGGTGGCCTGAGCACTAATATGTGGTATTGAACATGTGTATCCTCCGACAACCAATTGGATGCTAAATATGGCAGTTAATTGATATCTGTACTTTAGAATGTTAAGTTTGCCACATGACTTGCTCACACATCTTGTTTAATTGTCCTCCAGGGGCATGTCCCACCAAAGAAATCCATGTTATACAGCTGCAGAGGAAGCTGAAATACACAGCAGCCTGGTGCAGCACTACACCCTGCTGTTCTCTAGAACCAGCCAGGACCAGCATGAGTGGACTGCACTGTGGCAAGATCTTGTTCGTCGGGTAAATAACATAGGCATGCATAACCGGACATATGAGCAGGTATGCCATCACTGCAGTGATTTAATTAGACATGTCCGGCGACGTGCATCTGATATCCATTGACAACAGCTTGCCACAGGTGGTGGGGTAGCCATTCATCCACCCCTCACCAGAGTGGAGGAGCTGCTCATAAGCATGGTGGCTCCTGGCCAACAACAGGAACAGCAACTTACATGTGTCATCATGGAGGCTGGAGCCACCCAGCATGTTGACATGGAGCGTGCAGGTGACATGACCAATCTGTACACTACTGTTACCTGTATTGGTAGATTATGCATATGTGAGATGTGTACTGTATGTTTAGCAGTTGTGCTGCATAGTGTTGTGTAATACTGATATTTGGAATATAATCTGTACGCCTGTGACTGTTGACTGTTGTACTACTGTAGTTTAGCAAACTCACAGTAGCAATGGCACAGTTGTGGCCACTGACAAACTGTCTCATATTCTTGTAGGTCCCTCTGGTGAGACAGCAAGGCAGCCAGTCAATGCTGGTGAGTGTGTTATAACTTTAATATTGGTAATGAAATGTGCATGTCATAGGTGAGGTGTAGGCCATGTACATGTAACACACCTACGCATAATGCATGCTGTGCATGTTTGCTGTGAGACTATGCACATCTCAGTAATGACAGTAGTTGCCTCAATCACATGCAATACACAGAGCATCACACACAATTGTGGCAACACCATACTGGACATTGGATAGGCATAGCTGGTACACATGTACACAACATACACAACTTTGTCATACGCAGTACACCTTAACATGCTACACATAGCATATCCAGACACCTGCTGTAAGGTCACACTTCAGTATCCCACATGTCATCCACACAGCACACATAATATACCTGAGGGGTAGAGGCCTATCATGGGGTTGTGTGACACTCTTCAACACATAACACATTCATGTTAGGCAATGCTCCCTATTGAGCACCTTACAAACCCATGTAACAAGTGGCTGTGTAATTGTGACTGTAGCCACAGTACTGCAGTTCAGGTACAGCATGCTAGGTGGCAGTCTGGCACACATTAGTAACCTTGAGTAACCACATGATGCATTATGATGATGGCTCATGGTACTACACCCATCCAGTTACAGTGACCACAGTACTACATATAGTAGTCATTGCTATGCACCTCAATGTTGTGTGTGTGCAAACATATGCACCTATACACAATATGCATAGCAATCACCAGTTTTACAAAGTGACACATATATGTCTTGTAATGTTATTCAGTGTATAGGTCACATGACACACATTGGGTATGTGTGATGTTTAAAGTTGCAGTCATGTTGTAGCATGCCATGTCATGGCTGGCACTGGCATGTCCACAATATGTCCTACACTCACCATACCCACTGTACAATGGCAATGTTGAGCAATGGTATTCCACCATGTATACATGCACCACTCATCCTGTGTGTATACATAGCATGCATGTGCTAAACCTGTGTCCACAATTATCTGCTACAGACACAGACACTGTAATCAGAAATGGATATCTATGTGACACACAGATACACATCCAGCCATGGTATGTATACCTGTCAGTAATGGTGCACAGGACATTGCAGACCTTTTAATACTTGCACAGTAATGTATTGTCCATGTACACATTATGTTCCAGGGTGAGGCCAATCACTGAACAACAACACACATGCATCAAAGCCATGTATACTGTTATTAACACGGGCTGTCTGCACTCGCACTGCATGGTCTTGATCAACAAACTTTCTGCATGCTGACATGTGTGATATGACTGTTTGCCTTGTGATACTGTAACCCACCTTCAACCACTATTAACTATGTTTTGGATTGCTGGTGGTGTGTGTGGGCATCTGCTGTAGTGAGGAGTGTATTTGTGTGCATGTGTTCATGTGTGCATGTGTGCATGTGTTCATGTGTGCATGTGTTCATGTGTGCATGTGTGCATGTGTTCATGTGTTCATGTGTGCATGGGTGCATGTGTGCATGTGTTCATGTGTGCATGTGTGCTGACATCATGTACAGGTCGTAAAGTGTGTTTCCTGTCTCCCTCCCACAGGTGCTGTGTTAGCGCTGGTTCACTGCAGCAGGGAAACTGATGTCACTGAGCCACATAGTGATTATGAAGATAGGTATGTTGAGGCACAGGCATGTTTGCCAGGGTCTGTCGTTGGGCCACCAATCGACAGCACGCAGCTGTCCACCCCATCCATGCATACAGTCAAACTGCCAATACATCCATCACGAATGCCCATAGCTGAGGGACAGCATACATTTGACATTGGCCAGGACAGTGTGGTATCCATGGCACATACATCCCAACACAGCAGCCATACCCAGATGTCTGGAAGGATACCACATAGGCAGATGTTCAGGGGTTCTTGTAGGAGCACTGCTGCTCATCATGCCACTGTCAGATGTGCCACAGGTCTGACAACGTCACGCATGTTCCAGGCTGTCATGGAGGCACAGGCATGTATGGAACGGTACACCAGACAGGGACTAAGGGCACAGAGGGCACATAACACTGCCGTCATTGGCAGTATCCATGACCTAGCAGGTGCCATCCATCATTACACCGAGGTCACTGATAGACATTGGGGAGAGACATTAGATATCATCTGCAATGTCATGTCCATGTGTCAGGACAGTGCGGGACAGTTGAGACGTCGACGTGGACATACGCCAGCAACATCAGCAGCTAGCAGTCACCGCGGACATCCCTCAAGCCACAGCCACTCCCGTAGAGCCAGTACCAGCCCCAGCAATGTTGGGGGTGGGCTGTCCATAGAATGTCCTAGAAGACCACGTGCACATGGCTCTGGACAGTCCCAGCAAGGACCTGTGTCCAGTGTACATCCATCCCCCTATGGGGATAGTACCCAGTCTGGCTTAGTACCTGATAGTGTCAGTAGCACCCCTACCAGGCACAGGTACTGTATCTGTGGCCAGAGATGGTGATCTGTAAAGCCTCGCAGGTACAGTCTGTGGCTGTCACATAAATACCCGTATATGGCAGCCACATGGTGGAACTGTGTGCATGCAGACACACACATACTCCAGACACCTAGAGCTAACACATACCCACACACATTACAACAACATTGGCCCATTCCAGTATTCTTGCCCCCCCCCCCCCACACACACACACACACACACACACACACACACACATGTCAATTGGATGGCTCACTGTAGGCCTCTGGCTAACCAACAACACACCCTGTGCATATGATGAAACCTGTGCCACCTCCTGTCATCTGTAACATCGATGCAACAACAGGCTACCATGGTGCTAATGCACAGGGTGTCTATATAGCAGTATAGTAATGTTAGCATGTTGTCAGCTGTAGAGTGTAATGATATGCTTGAAGGTGTAGCTGAGCAGGCATGATGCATTAAAGCTATGATTGTCATTGTAGTGTTGTTTACACCAGTGTTGGTTCCAATTGTGTATTGTCTGGCCACGTGACACTTGGCTGATGTGTGCAGTATTGGCAGCATTTGTTAGAGAGTGGACAGTATGTGTGGGATGTGTGTAGCACAGATTTGCAGGTGTACAGTTGTGAACATGATGGAGGTGCACTGTCTGCATGTACGTGCATAGTGGACACATAGCCAGGGTGACATGCTCTGTATTACACAGTAACACTCCATAGTTTCTATTGGTGGCCAGTATGCATTGTACTACACACATTCCCGAACCTGACTACACATGTGTATGACATGGTTTGATACTGTGCTGTGGGTGATACTGTTACTATCTGTCGCTATTTTGCATTCTGGTGGTATACATCACTTCAACAGCCTGTCCATAACCAATCGTTAGATGATGTCTTGACAACCGACACACAGATGTAGGACACACAGCAACATTTGGATCCTTCTGGTACTATACAATGCCAGTAACCACTGGAATTCACCTGCACCCATTACTGAGACCACTCCTGTTTGGCATATAGCTCTCTTAGGTACAAGCAATCACAGTAGGGATATGTCCATCCACATCTGGTAATGCATACTGTGGCCTATAAAGCATTCTCCAGATGACACACAAATCCTCCACAAGGGTATCATACAGACAGATGCCTGTTGTCAAACTCATGCTGTAAAGCTATAAACCAAACTAAGCATAGTCATCCACCTTTAAGGAACATATTATCCCCACAGTACCACATAGGTAGTAGCCACCAACATGATGAACAGGTACCGATGTGTACATGCAACCAAGTGTTATGTCATCTCTCTTTTGTTAATCACACTTCCAAAGGTATTTTGGAATCCCTTGGTGGATCACATAAGCAATAAGGGGTCTGCATGCATATCCACATAGTTTGTTCTACACCTGTTATGAATAGTAATCATTGACAGACTTTGCTGCGTTTGAACAGGTCTGACATATATCTCGGCCATAGACCCTCACTCTCACATTCCAATAGGAACCATAATGACTTTGTGTGACACAGATGACCTAGACCAGGGATCACTGCAGTGGCTGGCCTTGTCACAAGCATACAGATGTGACCTAAGGTCTGAGAAGCAGCAGCACAGTCTGGCAAGGATGACAGCTGTGTTCTTGGAGAAAGCAGGGTTCCCACACATGCAATCATTGAGGTAACATGTACATATATGTATTTGCCACACAGCTAGCTCACATGTGCAATGCATACTGATATGTCATACAGTGGTAAAAGCAAAACCCACAACACATTGATCAACAGTGTCACACACATACAGCACACACACTCACCAAGTGCAGGATTCAAACCCCTATGCAACTATTTCATGATACTAGAGGAGTACGCATTAACACGACACATTATGCACATTACTGGGAGTTCTCTTTTCCACAGGTATATTTGTAGGATGGTGACATCATCAGACTTGACAAAGGTTAGATTACCACTTTTGAGGTGTTTCACTACTCTCCTAAAAGGTTGTTCTTTCCCAAGGGGAACACACACACACACACAGTTGTCCGGTGAAGGATTCAAACCCCTACCTAACTACTTCATGACACTGCCATGCTTGTCTGTACCTCTGAGCAGTATCAACTGAACAGGTGGGGTCCCAGGACCAAGACCTGTGTGATGCCATTTGTGACTGGCTTAGAGTTGGACATGGCACCCACAACTATAAACATGTGTGTTTGATCTGTGAGCCACTTGGCCACCCATCCTGTGACATAGCTGTTCATGTTCAAGCTGGTACACTTGTCCATGATGACAGAGTGGGGAATGGTGTGGTAAGCCCTTAGTGAGGTCCAGGTGGCCTGTGTGGACTACTTTCACCTCCATCTATGTTCATGGTTACTGTTTTAAATAAGTCAGCTAGGTTTGGGAGCCAGGCTATGTCTTTAACAAAGCGAAGTTGTCTAGAGTCCAGTGTCTGGAGATCTCCAATGTCTCAGTGTATGGGTTCCATGATGATTTTCTCAATAGCTCTGTAGACCAGGCTGAGTACACATGTTGGGCAATGGTTTTCGGGTTCTGTTTTGGCACACCCTTTGTGGAGCTGGATGACTGTTAGTGTATGCATTCTTTGCGTACATAGCCTGTGGTACGCTTGAGTCTGGACAGTGAATATAGGTGAGGATGTCGTTCCTTATGGATGGGCCTAGTGTAAGACGCAGCCTGGGACAACGTACAGTCACATTGATGCTATGTTCTTAACTTTGGTGAGGGCTATCTTTACCTGCATGTCCATGACGTCTGTGTCTCTGCATCCTTCTGTGATGGACACAGGCCCTTTTGGGGGTGATGGGGGGGAGTTTACACTGCACTTGTCCCCCTGGGTGTGGGCAATGAAAGTTGGTTTGGTGTATGTCATTACCTTTTTTAGTAGCTGACAACATATTTGGAAGTTGACACCTACATGTCTGGTATAGCTACCAAAGGTTTTGTAGTTGTTATTCTTACATTCCTTGGCAATTTGTCTTTAGGAACTGTCCTTGGATTATTTTATGAGTGACCATTGTTTTATCCTAATAATGATCAGTGATGCCTTTCCTTTAGTGAAGTTGGCTCTATCAGGTGTTAGTTTCCTCCTTCTGTTGTCTAGCTTATTTATGGGCAATGACCGCCAGATTGTTTTCGTATTTTTGGAGTAGTGCATCTTGGTTTTATTTGTGATGTCTCGATCCATGCATCCCTGTAGATGCTCATAGGATGCACTTGTAAATTATTTGGCAGATTGTATACCATTATCCTATAGCAAGAGGGCTTTGGAACTTTCCACTTTGGTCTTGGGAAGTGTGCAGTTTTCTTTTGAAAATGTCTTCACAGTGGTTTCATTGACTGAGTGTGGGGGCAGGATGTGGATGTCCAGTGTGATTACTTAATGATCTGATATTACCAGCAAGGGGGTTATCTCTGTTGTGGAACACTGGTACCCCATGTTGGTGATGATCATGTCCAGTATGTTGTCACCTCTAATGGCCGTGCTGACCAGCTGTTCCAGGGTGTTAGAGTTTCTTAACTCTAGGACACATTGGTCAAAGGAAGTTGTATACGAGTAATTCACCCACTCAGTGTTTGGGTAGTTGTAATCTCCTCATATAATGTTGTTTGATAGGACCTTTATATTTGCCATTGTTCTCCAGAATACTGAGTGAGGTTCCTGAGACAAGGTACATGATCTGTAGCAGGCTAAAATCTGATGGGCAGCTTTGATCAATGTTAGTTACACTTGCATGGTCTCCAAGGCCTCATTCTGTGCCAGTAACCTGGAGGTGTGGATATCCATAAGGTAAATGGCTACACCACTTCCTTTTGTATTTCACTCGTGGTCTTGGGACCAAAGGTCAGGGTGATTGTGAGTGTTTTAAGTGGATCATATCCAACAGCTGCATGTTTGATATATCTTTGTATGTTAGGCAGTGAACACCTTTGAGTAGGAGATATGCAAGGGAGTACGGATGGAGCATTTTGCGATGGTCTGTGTATGACATGTATTTCAGGCCACTAATGCTCTTTGTGAGGTATTGCTGCTGGCTTTCCAGTTGTTGTGGTTGTCTTGTGAGGTACATAGCAACAGTGGCGTTGTCCTCTTTTATAGTTCTAGTGAGTGGTGAGTAGAGTGGAACAATGTCCTCTTTTATTCTGCATGAGACACATTTTGTGATGAGGTGTATCACATAAGAGGGTATCCGGACTACTGTGGGAATGTGCTTATCACAGTTGTATCCACTGTCCACCCGTGACCCAGGGTCTCTTGTCACACTTACAGTGTGAGGTACACTACCACCTATGTTGTAGTTCTTGGCTACAGAGATTTTAACAAAGGTGATGATAATGCACCTTTTGGCATTGAGCTACAGCCCATGGCTTGGACAACAGCCATCTGTCTCAGTGAGGCCCTTTTGTAGGATGTCCACATCTTTAGTGTTTACAATGATGGCTCCTAGTTTGCAGTCCTCTGGAAATGTCAGTAGCCACAGAACTTCCATGTTAATGTTTACTTCAGGGAAGTAGATACTACACAGCCTGGGAAGTTATCTAGTCCCATGGCTGCTGTGATACTGGCTTCAGAGAGTGTTTTTTACCTGTGCAGCCATGATGACAGCAACTTTGCAGTCTTCCATTATAGACATGTGCTCTTTCATGGGTGAGAGGGGGGTAAAGTTAACACTGATCCTGTCTGCCAGGATGTTGCCAATATCAGTTGGCCCTATACATTTAGTGCCATTGAGCTGTAACTCAGAACAGATCTGAGTGTAACCATGACATGGACCTGTCTGTTGGGCAGAGATCTCATGTGTAGACAGTATGCAACAGAGTACAGCTTGGGTTACATTCATTCTTGTTGCATGGGGCAACTATTTGAGGCCAGTAATCCCCTTGTTAAGGTTCTCCATTGGTCTTTCTAGTTGCTGAATCTGCCTAGTCAGATTCCTCACAAGTGTGTTGCGGTACTCTCTGACAGGCCTGATGGCTGCTGAGTAGTGGCAACCTCCTTTGACCTACATGCACAGACCATGGCAGTTTGTGTGTACACATAGCAGGATTTTCAGACCACTTTGTGAATGTGTTTCTGGAAGTAGAGATGGCTATACACATTTGTCCATAGATCCCTTATTATCACATCTGTGTTTAGCCTAAGTGTGTTAGCATGCCCAGTATGACCTTTCAGTATCTTCCTGCCTGACATTTGCTTTGTTTCTTTAAGTGTGTGAGCATGCCCAGTATGACCTTTCAGTGTGATGTTGAATGAAATCCACTACATTTGTTGGAGTGTGTGAGCACGCACAGTATACATATTTATACTATATGTGTATGGTAAATCAAGGTGTGTTTTTACAGCAGGGCTCACCTTTGTGTCATAGATCAACAGGGATCATGCTGTGCCTGCAGGGCTTCCATGAGACACTTTGCATAGACCTATCAACATTTCTACATACAGGGAGGACAGCTATTCTTTGTACATTTCTACCCGGGGGCACACCGGATTGTTACTGTGGGTGTACATAGGATGACGGGTTCACCTGACACTTATACACATTTGCTAGGCCTGCACTGCTATGTACAGGACACCATTACAGTCTGTACTGTTGCCTATCGTACTGGCTTGAGGCATACTAGTGTACTACAGATCTTAGCATCCATTGCCACATATATTAGCTTGCGACTTCATAGCCTACACAACCCACATCACAATGCCTGGCCTGATGTTCTCTGTCTGCATAGGCGTGTGGGTGAGGTTACCCATTTACCTCATTAGGGGCATGACACAGCATTGCTTTGTGTTTGCATTAGTGTACAATTGTCCTGCTGTGTCGGTGCCCCTGTAATGCTATCATGGCTTAGTGGTTCAGTATTGTGACTATAGTGCACAGTATCCTGGGTTCAAGCCCTGTCACTGCTTTTTATTTTCATGCTGGCCAGACCAGACTGCTTAAGGAACAGTAAAGCAGATTTGAGCATGTTTAACTGACTTTGCTCAACTTTGGCCGACCTTGGCCAACATTGCATGAGCAATTTTGTTTACATATACTAGATATTGGTAAAAGCTGCTTAGCACTGCTTTATATTGCTTAAAACATGGCAATCATGCCTCAGGTGGTGCTGCAGGGCTGCCTATGTCGGATGCACATACTAGACTCCCTCTACATGTTTGGAAACAGGTAGTGTCAAGTTAGGCTTCCCTTTTATTTTATGTGCGAGTCAGTGAGAGGTATCATTTCCAGGGTTCCTACTGAGCCAGTGTATGTGCTATGCATTGCCTCTTTGCCAAGGACAAGGCATACTGGGCATGCCTCCTTCTGCCTACTGGGGCAGGCTCAGGTTGTTCCTCCTCCGAGTCAAGCTGCGCCTGTGCAGGCCTTGGCAAAGGTGGGGGGCTGTTTGGCCTATTGTTTTGCTTGCACAGTACAAGAACAGCTGCAAGCACAGATTTTAGTAACCCCTAGTCCCACTCCCCTTTTTTTAAGTATAGTTTTAGTAGAAATCAATAAATATAGTTGGGTCTCTAGCTAAAACCAGAAAAAGACATCAATATATATTTTAACAATAATTCACAACTATGAGTGGGTAACAGAGGATTTACCCAAAACCAGGAGAGAATTATTGTTATTAAACAATGACATTAGTTAAGATAAAAGTCTTGCCTTATATGAATAATCTAATTCTCTAAAAGGACTTTAGTGGTTTTCTGCCAGCTTCTGGTACTCTGGAACATTCCATGTATGTACTGCTCATTCTTTATGGATGCATGGTACAGTGCCGTCACTGTCAGGTTCTTTTCTCTGGTGTGGTATTATCTTTGGAGAGTCTACATGGTTTGTGCAGACTTTCAAAGAATGTGTTGACGTTTGCCTCATATTTATGGTCTGTTCTTCAAAGAAGCTGTTGTTTTCTGGCAGATGACTGAGTAATGAAGTTAAGGAACATCTCCATTTCTGGAGGCAAATTTTTGCAATGTATACCATGTAGTTGCTTGCAAGGTTACTCTTGACCTTATAATTTGTGAGTTTGTGTAACTCTATTGTTTTGCTCTGCTCCACAGAGCAGTTTATGGATGATGGATACTTTTTTTTTACATTTTAAATTCTCTGATTAGCAGCATAAAAAAAGTGAGCTGACAAAAATTGTTCCTGTGAGGAATGCTCGATTTATGATGAACATGCTGATCATCTTGTCCAATTAGTATACATGCTATTGAATGTGAAATTACTTTCTTTCTATAATGCTGATTATGAACTATGCCACATTTCCCATAGCTTACTCCTATATGCAGAGTAACAGCTAAAGTTATTGCTAATGTCCTAGTACAGATCTTTTCCAAGATAGAAATACAAAAAAGTGACTCCAATCAACCAATGGACACCTTCCACATCAAAGGTGATGAAAGAGTTATGCCTTTTTTTAAATCAGAGTTGTGTACTGCCATGTACCATCACTACAAGAATAGGCTGATCAAACGGTTTACTAAGATTGAGGTTAAAAAAACCTATGGATAAGACAGGAAAGATTGGGTATGTTTTTACCTTATCTTTGCTTTCAAAGATGTTCCCCAGTCCCCTACTAATTTTAGTCTATTTGAATTGTTATACAGAAGACAGCGTAGAAGTACTCTGGATATAGCCAGAGATACCCCGGAAGAATGCACTACTACCATTAAGAGTGCTATTGCCATTATTTCAGTGTTACAGGAAAGTATGTCCATTGTCAGAAAACACAAAAATAAGATCACGTGCTCCAACTGAAAAATCACAATAGAAATTTTAAACTGATAAGTTACCAGCAAATGGAAAGAGCTTCAGTCTTATCCTGTACTGTTGTGAATAAATTCCTATCAAAGTGGCAAGGGCTGTATGAATTGCTTGAGAAAATAAGTGACATAAGTTACAGGATAAGTAGACAAGGAGATATAAACTTGGGTAAATCTATCACATTAATGTTCTAAAGACCTGGAAGAATCAAGATGTTTGTGTAGGTAATATAGCAGTGGACAAACCACTAGTCAGAATTTCAGAATTTGAAGTTACAAACAGAAGTTTGGAATTACAAACATGAAATGCCCATAGGTAAAGCATTGCCAGACCATGAGAAGGGAGTGGTGAAGGAATTCCTTCAGAGAGTTAACAGTGTATGCAGGACTAACCTGGAACAACAGGATTTTGGTAGAGTTCCTGGAGGGGCAGAATTATATTTAAGCCATAACAGAATCTTTGAGGCCAAGATAGAAGCAATACATTTGGAAATAGAGAATTTTACAGTTTGGATTAAATGAAGAATTACACATTACCTGTAGAAGCCCAGTCCTGCTAGTACACAATCCCAATGACAACATACAATTTTGCAATGATTTTTGCAAGTTGTGTAGTATTTCAAAATCTGATGCTTATTCATTGCCAAAGATAGATTAGCTGGTGGAAAGGCTGGAGAAAGCACAGTATCTGACCACACATGAACTTACAGAAGAGTCTTGGCAAAGTCCTTTTATTTTGTACTCCAAAGATATTACAGCATTGTTTATCACAGTTGGCCATTACAAGTCCAAGGTCATTCTATTTGGTTTAGATGGAAAGCAATCCTAATTTAATCAACATATGGATAATATTTTGAGACCCTCCCCATGTGCCATATATTGTGATATATTTGGATGATATATTCCTTACCGAATACTGGTTCAGCCATTTCTTTTAGGGCATGGTGGTGATGGTGGTGGCCTTAAGGCAGGAAAGTTTGACAGCTCAGCCCTCAAAGTGAAAGATAGGAGTGTCTGAAGCTAAATATCACTGGAAAGGAAGTTGTAAAAATACACTTGGAAAAAGTATAAACAGCAAAAAAATGGCTGCAACCAGTTTCTAAGATACCATTTTAGCACTGACAGATGATGAGTGTAAGCTTATACAGAACTGTAGACAGGTTATCTAGCATCCTGTGCAGTTCCCAGATTAGCGCCCCTCAAATAAAAGTTAAGGATCCCCAGTAAAGGTCTTCTCAATCAAAGTTGAAAGGTCTTCTCAAAGTTAGGAATCAAGAAAAAAATAAATAAAACAGATCCTTTGCTGTGAAACTAAACTGTAGCAAACTACTTGCTACAAATATGACAAGAATCATTATACAACTTTCTACAGTTAAATTACCACATATGAAATATTTCTCTGCTTCATCAACAACCACAAATGCATTAACAGTATTCATTTCTGAAAGCTAGTACTGTCATCCTGTACCATTAGCACTTCCTACCAACATGTTGTACCTGGGCAGTTTTTACTCTCACCCAACCTTAACTACCTTTCTGAGTTTATACCTAATTTTGCAGATGACATCTATCCCCTGACAGAATGCTTTAAGACCAGAGCTCCTCATAGATTGAAGATGACATCCAGCTCTAAACTGGCATTTAAGGATCTAAAAAAGGCCTTGTTCTCCTCACTTGTCCTACATACACAATTTTTTAAGGCCATTTATTGTCCATGATGATATAGCTGTTGTCTGATTCCAGGAGCATCAGAAGGAAGAGCACCCTTGTTGCTTGCTTAGTAATAATTTCATGTGCCAAAAGAGTAAATATGCTACAAATAAAAAGTGTTTGCAAATTACGTGGGCACTTACTCCTTCATAGGTTCATAGGTTGGTACTAGGCTATCAGCCCTAGGGCCTATACAAGCCTAGCCATAACAATTCCCTGGCTATTTCTTCCCACATTATTTACTTTCCTGGACCCCTGTCTAGCAGGGCGACTGACGTGATCCCAGGGGTGAATTTCCTTTCTCCCATCCAATCCTCAAGGTTCCTCTTGAAGAGGTCCAAAGAGGCACTCTGCTTGACATGTATGGGCAATCTATTCCAGAGTCTGGGGAGTCTCTGGGTCAGGAACCTATCCCTCCAGCATGTTTTGTTTATTGTGATGACAAGGTTTAGATCTCTGGAGTGTGTAGCTCTGAGGGATTGGGATTTCTTTAAGTGTAGCATGTCCAACAGCTCTGGGTTTGACATGGCCTTGTATGTTAAGCAGAGATCACCTCTGAGTAGACGATATGCGACAGAGTATAGCTGGAGTTTTTTAAGGCGGTCAGCATAGGGCATCTGCTTTAGGCCTGTGATCCTTTTAGTGAGGTATTTTTGAGGCCTTTCTAGTTGTTGCAGATGTCTTGAGAGGTACATACCAAATGGGGCGTTGTATTCTATAATGGGTCTAATTAGGGATGAGTACAGTGGGACAATGACCTCCTTTTTTCTGGATGAAAAGCCCTTCATGATGAGGTGTGCCACACAGAAGGATTTCCTGACTGTTGTGGCAATGTGGTTATCGAAGGTGAGACCACTGTCCACCTGTGTCCCTAAGTCTCTTATCACACTTTCTGTGTTTAGTGTACTGCCACCTATATGGTAATTCATGGATACATGTTTTTCCCAAAGGGATAACAATACATTTCTTGGCATTGAGCTTGAGCCCATGGCTCTGGCACCAAGCATCTGTTTCTGTAAGGCCCTTTTGTAGAGTATCCACATCATTTGGGGATTCAATAATGGCTCCCAGTTTGCAGTCATCTGCAAACTTTGTTAGCCAGAGTCCCTTAGTGTTGACCTGCACTTCAGAGAAATAGATGCCAAACAAGAGTGGCCCCAGGACTGAACCCTGAGGTACTCCACTTGTCACTTGTCTGGAGCTGGATTTGGAGTCGGCTACTTTTACAGTGTGGGTTCTATCAGTAAGCCATTTCACAACCCATTGGGTGACATAGGGATTAATGCCCAACTTAGTAAGTTTATCTATGATTCCAGAGTGGGGATGGTGTCAAAGGCCTTGACAAGGTCTAGATATGCTGTGTGGACCACCTTACCCTTGTCCGTGGCTCTGAGAGACTGATTCAAGAATCAAATCAGTCAGAGACAGAGATCGGCCTTTCACAACCCAAACTGGGTGGGGTCCAGTGTTTGAAGCTATCTTAATATTTTCCAGTATGTTTAGAAAGGTGTAGTGAGAATCTTGGGGTATGGTGGGGGATCTGTAGCAAGCTACAATTTGGATTGCAGTCTTACCTAGTGTTAGTTGCACTTGGAGAATTTCAGACACATTGTGTTGGCCAACTAGCCTGGTGGTGTGAATATCCTTGGTGAATATTGACACTCCTCCACCTTTAGTGTTTCGGTCCTGGTTTGGTGGCCGAAAAGTGTGGTAAGAGTTGTAGCCTGGTATTGCAGGGGTGCTCTCTGGAGCCTTGAACCAGGTCTCAGTTACTGCACAGATATCAATGTTCTCCATTTTAGGAGTGCCTCGAGAGAGTGCATTTTGAGGTTTAGACTTCTAGCATTGAGTAGCATTACCTTCAGATTTTGCATGCTTGTACCTGTTATGGTGGTGGTTTTGTCCTTTGAAGTTTGCCTAAAAGGCACTATAGGGTGGCAAGAGCCTTAGCCAGTAATCTGAATCCCAGGGGCGACAGGTGCAGACCATCTCTGACAAAGCATCGTGGTCTGTCAATCATGTCATCCCAGGCAGACAGATACTGGATCCCCTTTGAATGACACCATAAGCTTTGCCAATTGTTGAAGTCAATCATTTTATCCTTATATTGTTGTATCATTCTGGGTGAAGGCAGGATGCTACTCAGGGCTAGGGTCATACCTGCCTGGGCCACATGATCTGAGAGCTCTTCCATGTCTCTTTTCATGTAGTCCAGGGAGGTACGTCTCAAGTCATTCACTCTAACATGGACAATGACAGAGTCATATTTGTACTTGTTGTGGAGTGACTTGAGTGCATGCGTTATGTGGCGGATCCTGGCACCCGACAGGCAGCTGACTGTAATTTTCTCCTTATTCAACCTGGTGAGAGGGACATCAGTGTGCGGACTATAGAGTCACCTATGACTAAAGTGTTAGGTACATTGTCTTGCCTTAGGGGCTGTTGCTGGGTGGCACACTGGTGTTGTGAACTATGTGACACATTGGTTGTGATTGGTATTTGTTTGCGTTTCAGCTGCAGAGGTCTTTGTTGCTTGGGCAGGTTACAGTTAAGGGCCTCTGCATATGTGGATTTAGTGTTGCTATATGTGGGTGTTGGTGGTGTGGGTTTAGAAGGGCTATGTGTTGCTTGAGGTGTAGTGTGGGTGTTAACCTTCTCCTCTTAACAGTTTAGCACAATCTTGGGTGGAGAGAGCTTTGCTTCCATTTTGGCTATGTAAGTGCATCTCTCACAGGTTGTAGTGTTGGGTGGTAGTCTTGGACATTATGCGTTTGCATAGGCGCCGGAAGCTGTTGAGGACTGGGGGGGTGGGCACGGAGGATGAGAGGGGCACTTACTGATCTAAATAGGGCAATTTTTTTATAACTATTTACTACCACAACATAGGTTCACTTGGAGGACATTTTAAGCTTATCCAATTCCCTTTTGGTGCTCCAGTTAATATTTTCTGATTGGTCTTATCTATCCCATGGCTGATAATTGTATATTAGTCCTAGTGAGAATAACTGTGATCATACCATAGATAATTTGAGGGGACCGATGTAAGAGATGCAGCAGATCGGAACTGCCTCTATCCATTAGTGGCATGAGGGAGTACATTTTCTATTACCCATCCTTAGATCCAAGTTGCATTTGAATATGGGCAGATGAGCTTTGTTTTATTTTTATGGATAGTCTGTTCTGGAACAGGGGGAGCCTCTGTGATATATATCCATCTATGCACAACATTCAGTTTAGATACCTGGACTGAGTATTTGTAATGCCATTTGACTTGCTGATGTTCAGTAGGTCCATCTGTATTAGGTCAGAGGATGCCTTATATGCCAGACACATCACCTGTAAGCACTCTGTAGGATACTGACTATAGTAATAAATCTTTGAGGTGGTCCATGCAAGATCTATTGTTTAGGACTTGTATCCTTTTAGTAAGGTATCTGTGAAGGTATTCCAATTGTTGCATGGGGCTGGACAGATACATGCCAAAATGGGCATTATACAAAATGATTGACCTAATGAGAGCTTTGTAAAGGGGGACAATAACATCTCTAGATCTAGTCACAATCAATTTATTTATAAGCTGTGCAATATAGAAAGACTTTCTTATGACTCTGGGCATATGTTGGTCAAAAGTTAGGTCACTGTACACACAAGTTGCCAAATGCCAAACAATTGGGTCAGTTCTCACAGGGCATTGTCTTGATTTTGACACAAGTTATTATTTGGGACAAACCTTCCTGCATGACGGCTAAGTTATCTGGGGATTCAGTAACTGCTGCTAGCTTGCAGTCATCTCAAACTTAGCCAGCCAAAGCCCTTTGGTATTTGCTTTTACTTTTGAGATGTATATGACAAACAGAAAAAGTCTCAGCACCGAACCCTAGGCAACTCCATTGGTGACTGGTCTCTTCCCCTATTTTGATCTCCTGCATCCTGTGAGCAAGTTGACAATCCAGCTAGTGATGTAAGTGTTTGCTCCTACATTATTCATCTTTTGTACTACACCTGAGTAGGGGATTGTGTCAAAAGGCTTGGCCAGGTCAAGGTAATGTGTTGTGAACTGTTTTACCTTCATCCATTGCTTTGGTAACAAGAGTAAAGCTTAAAATCTGCCCATGATTTTGAGCTCTTCACACTTTCCTCTGGGTTGTTTTCAAACACATTTTAGGGTCATGCATACATGTATGCATTCTTTGATTCATCTTCCTGATTGTATTAAATTA